>NW_028318696.1:767500-1067500 GCF_062004578.1 Staurois parvus | reverse complement strand
TCCCTTAGTAAACAGTTTTTTTTTCTTTTCAGAATCTCACCCCCCCTCCTCCCCCTTTCTGTAATTGGCTCACGGCCTCTACCAGTACTCTGCACAGAGCTTGCTGTCAATTTACAGGCAGTCTGTTACATGGAATTTGTGATCACTGTTCTTTTTAAAGTGGACCAGTCCTCTGCATGCAAAATAATCACCATCAGGCATCGTGAAAGATAATGAGATTTTAAATACCGTTCTTCCTAAATCTTGCAAACACCTTTCTCTTCTGGTAGAAGTCATGTGACCAATACCATACTGACAATTGCCATCCACAAATGCAGCTCCCTGCAGCCTAGGGAAGGCCACTGATAGATGTTATAATATAGATAATAAAAACATATGCAGCGCTAAGAAGGAAATGACTAAATTTATCATACATCTGATAAAATTAAGAATAAAATAAATGGTGGCTAAAGTGCTTAAAGTGAAAACAACATCCTCAGGTGATATATCAATTGTCCCAGTAAAAGGTTCCGTGCTCATAGGTGGGTAAACTTTATGCACTCACCAGAAAGCGCATAATGTGCGCATTTGAGTTGTCAGACCACTCCTGGTACTAGAAGGCTGAGGCAATGTGGGTCATCTAGCAGGCTGTCACTCTGGTAGGGATGCTCCTTCCTCTAACCAGCAGGGGGGCACCAGGCATCCAGCAACGGTTGGCATACAGCTAATCCGGACTCCTCAGACCAGGGCACTCAAAATAGATATCCACCTTGAAAAGGGGGGGCTCGACCATACAGCCCACCCAAAAAAGCACTGCACCTGGTGAAGAGTGGGCACACTTGAAACCTCAGTGACAATGTAGACCAAATAGGGGAGAGCTTTGTTCACTTTGGCGTTCTGTCTCTTTCCATTTTCTCCTTCACTGATTGTACCACAAGTGCGACTCACAAATCCTTGCTCTTCATTATCTCGAGATGGCTCTAGATGATGGCTCGAGATGATGAAGAGCAAGGATTTGTAAATCGCACTTGAGGTACAATCAGTGAAGGAGAAAATGGAAAGAGACAGAACGCCAAAGTGAACAAAGCTCTCCCCTATTTGGTCTACATTGTCACTGAGGTTTACCAGTTGCACAACCGTTTCAAGTGTGCCCACTCTTCACCAGGTGCAGTGCTTTTTTGGGTGGGCTGTATGGTCGAGCCCCCCCTTTTCAAGGTGGATATCTATTTTGAGTGCCCTGGTCTGAGGAGTCCGGATTAGCTGTATGCCAACTGTTGCTGGATGCCTGGTGCCCCCCTGCTGGTTAGAGGAAGGAGCATCCCTACCAGAGTGACAGCCTGCTAGATGACCCACATTGCCTCATTCTTCTAGAACCAGGAGTGGTCTGACAACTAAAATGCGCACATTATGCGCTTTCTGGTGAGTGCATAAAGTTTACCCACCTATGAGCTCGGAGTCGACAGCATCTGCACCTTTTACTGGGATGATTGATATATCACCTGAGGACGTTGTTTTCACTTTAAGCACTTTTATTTTATTTTTATTCTTATTTGTAATTTTATCAGACGTATGATTTATGAGTCATTTCCTTCTTAGCGCTGCATATGTTTTTATTATCTATAGGGTGAAGGTTTGGGTTTGTACCTTTATGCCAGCTGCTTACTATTTATTTCCAAGCGCTCGTTAATGTTTTTCTGTTTATATGTTATAATATGTTACGGCTAATTACACTCCCCGGCCACTTTATTAAGTACACCTGTTAAATTGCTTCGTAACACAAACTGCTAATCAGCCAATCACATGGCAGCAACTCAATGCATTTAGGCATGTAGACGACTTGCTGAAGTTCAAACCGATCGGATTGGAGAAGAAAGGGGATTTAAGTGCTTTGAACAAGGAATGGTTGTTGGTGTCTGATTAATTCAAAAACTGCTGATCTACTGGGATTTTCACACACAACCATCTCTAGGGTGTACAGAGAATGGTTCGAAAAAGAGAAAATATCCAGTGAGCGGCAGTAGTGTGGATGAAAATGCCTTGTTGATGTCAGAGGTCAAAGGAGAGTGGGCATTCGATTTCAACTGCAAAATTTAGATGGTAGGGTCAGAATTTGGCATAAACAACATGAAAGCATGGATCCATCCTGCCTTGCATCAATGGTTCAGGCTGGTGGTGGTGTAATGGTGTGTGGGATATTTTCTTGGCACTAGTGAGGTGGACCTTATAAAGTGGCTGGTGAATGTGTACTGCAAGCCTAAATCTGAGCTGCTGTTAAATCTACCCACATGGCATGGGTAGTGTTTGGCTACGGGATGAAAGAAGTATATTAATACACTAACTTTATCCCTCACTCCCACAGTTTTTCTTCTCTCTTTGCAACTAGCCCCCTAAAGGCACTTCGGTGCCCGGCCAGTTGCAGCACTTTGACAAATTCCAGTACAATGCCGGGCCAGCCTTGCATTGTACAGGTGACTGGTGATGGTCTACCACATCCTGAGGGCATCAGAGAGTTGGCAGCAGGAAGAGCAAAACAATAAAGGATGTGCTTGTATTTATTTCTCTCTCCCCCCTACCACCTTGCCAAATCAGCATTTACCCCTTCTTCCAGTGGTGGTGGTGGGGGACCACTACATGAGTATATTAGACATCAGCCTATAGTGGGGCATTAAGTGGGAAATTGTCAGAAAAAGACTATTTCTAGGGAAAGGCCCAAATAATTATAGATTATTTTTTTTACTTCCAAATTATATAGTCAAAAACTAGAAAGGGGGTTAAAGCAAATACTTTCCACTCTAAACAATTTATTGATCTATGTTTGCGTATTTCCTAAAGTACAAATATAATTGATTATTCTACTTGTATTTGTGAATTACGGTTATGAATTTAGCCAGTGTCTTCTGTGTGGTGGTGATACTTCTTTACGTTTCCTGTAAGAACCAAGTTCAGTCTGGAAGTGCCACTCATATCATTACATACATTAAAGGCCAACTACATCCAAAATGAATAATGCAGTTTGGGTGGCAACCAGGGGGGTCCATTCACCACCTTGATTCTTACTTTTTTTAAAGCTTGTACAGAAGTCGATCAGGGGATCGAAATTGACCAGTCCTTGCTGAACTGGCTGAGTTTTGATCCAAATTCAGCTAGTTCAGTAAGGACTGGTCAATTTCGATCCACTGATCGACTTCTGTACAACCACCCTATCAGATTTTAGCTGCTAGATCAATAGCCTGACCAGTGTATTCAGACGATGTCAGAATACAATAGCTCAGCGAGGATTCCCCCATACACCTTAAATGTGCAAATGGTGGATTTAGGTCAGTTTTTTATGTTCAACCCACTGGTTAAATTAAAAAAAAAAAAACTGACTCGTCTATGGGCATCTTAAGTCTCCGATGGTGAGATTTCCTTGTTTTTCTCTTTGCTCCAACCCCAAAGAAACACATACAGTGTCAGTATCTTGAAGATGCCTTCCCAATTTAATTTCAACTGTGTATTAAGGGGAATTTATTAGTAAAAGGTGACAATCACTTGACTGTCATGACAGCTGGGTGAAGCTTGTAATTCTAGTGCAAAGTTACAATACTGAGATACAATATGAGCAATAGACTCCTGTTAGCTTCATGTAGTATGTAAATATTACATATTAGCAGAATTGGCTTTAAAGGGTATCTTCTCTCTTTTCTGTGCTTTCCTGAACTTTTAAAGTGAACTTGTACTTTTCCCTGTTCTCAGTTTAGCCACTGGGAACAGAGTTGGTTCTGTATAACTTCCAAGTCACAACCTGGAGCTTACCGTGTACATGGCTGTATTTGGCTGTGAGACCCCAGATGATCAATAAAATTGCCAGGTCTCTGTAAAGTCCCTCCAGCTCAGCTGCTGACTGCTGTAGTGATGTCAGCGTCAATACTATTTCAATTGCACAGTGGCCGCAAAACAATCTGGCAATGCAGAGGAGGAGAGAATTTGGAGGTGGGGGCTGTGCTCGCTTCTCCTTTTGTCCAATGAAAGGATGTGCACAAACAGGTAGACCAGGGCTTGAAATTTCCACTCGCCTGCTAGCCAATGGCGAGTGGAAATTATGGTGGGGGCGAGTGTGTCCCCCAGGGCCGTCTTGCTGAGCAGGCTCGGAGCTCAGGCCGGATCTGTCATTGGCACTGGGAGCTGTCAGACTGCTCAATAGCTGAGTGCAGTGAAAGCAAAGAGTGTGTGCTGTGCTCTCTGCCTCCCCCTAGAGTGCAGTACCCGGCTCTGTGCGTGAACAAGGAAGTACTGCAAGTTTTTATGGGGGAGGTGTGTGTGTGTGTGTACGTGTGTGTGTCTGTGTATGCACGTACAATTGTACATGTGTGTGTGTGTACGTATGTGTCTATGTATGTATGTACATGTGTCTGTGCGTGTGTATTTCTGTGTATGTACATATATCTGTGTGTATGAATGTCTGTACGTGCCTGTGTGTGTGTACATGTGTCTCTGTGCGTGTACATGTTTCTGTGTGTATGTACATGTCTGTGCGTGTGTGTACAGGTGTCTCTGTGTGTGTTTGTTGGTGGCGTGTAACTCTAAGGCCTGGCTAGTAGCTCAGGACTTGAAATTTTAAGCCCTGAGGTAGACAATGGATGAATCCACTGTGCCAGGAGTAAAGGTAATGGGACAGGGTATGCTGTCATTACCTGGTTGTTGCCCACATATTGGCTAAATTACCCACTTCTTTCTCATATTTTGTAATGATTTCCTATGTACTGAAATGATTGCCTGTTGGCCATGTATTGCCTTGACTACCCATGTGTTGCCCACATATTATGCCTTCCTGTTTGTTGCCTTTGCAGTATCAAGGTTTCCCATTTGTTGCCTACGTATTGGCAATGTTGCTATAGTGTTACCTACAGCTGTTGCCCCAACATATTGCCAAGTTTCTGTGCAATGCCTGCCCCATTGCCCATGTATTACCACAGTTCAGTGCTATTGTACAGTATGTCCAAGTCAGAGCTGTTTGTTTTGAGGAACACCTAACTAGAATTCCCTAAAGGCCTCTCACCATCAACTCCACCCCTATAAACTATTGTTTTGGCCACACATCCAATTCACCATCATGCAGTGGACTTGTGTAACCCTCCCCCCCTGACCCAACCCAACCACCCCACAGAATCTCATGCTCATTGGGTTACAAAGTTCCTAGGAATGGTTGTTGGCTGTCATATTGATGCTCCAATGTTAATACTTTTTGTGTCCCTGACTGCGGACAAGTGTGCAGTTCTGACTTGATTCTTCCTTTTCTTTCTGCAGTGCATTGTCTATGAATATTAAAACCAGTGGATCTGCATACCAGACCAGCAACTAATATTTTCAGAGGGATGTCAACTCTTCTGGGAAGGCTGTCCACAAGGTTTAGGAGGGTGTCTATGGGAAGGTTTGACCATTCTTCCAGAAGCGCATTTGTGAGGTCAGGCACTGATGTCAGGGGAGGAGGCCTGGCTCACAGTCTCTGCTCTAATTCATCCCAAAGGTGTTCTATCGTGTTGAGGTCAGAACTCTGCATGCCAGTCAAGTTCCTCCACCCCAAACTTGCTCATCCATTTCTTTATGGACCTTGCTTTGTGCACTGGTGCGCAGCCATGTTGGAACAGGAAAGGGCCATCCCCAACTTGTACCACAAAGTTGGGAGCATGAAATTGTCCAAAATGTCTTGGTATGCTGACGCCTTAAGAGTTCCCTTCACTGGAAGCCCAACCCCTGAAAAACAACCCCCCACCATAATCCCCCCTCCACCAAACTTTACACTTGGCACAATGCAGTGAGGCAAGGACTGTTCTGGCAACTGCCAAACCCAGACACATCCATCGCATTACCAGAGAAGTGTGATTCATCACTCCAGAGAACACGTCGCCACTGCTCTAGAGTCCAGTGGCGGTGTGCTTTACACCACTGCATCTAACGCTTTGCATTGCACTTTGTGATGTAAGACTTGGATGCAGCTGCTCAGCCATGGAAACCCATTCCTCAAAGCTCTCTTATGCACTGGTGTGCTAATCTGAAGGCCACAGAAAGTTTGGAGGTCTTAAGCTATCGACTCTGCAGACAGTTGGCGGCTTCTGCGCTTCAACATGCACTGACCCCGTTCTGTCATTTTATGTGGCCTACCACTTTGAGGCTGAGTTGCTGTTGTTCCCAGTTGCTTGCATTTTGTTATAATCCCACTAACAGTTGCCCGTGGAATATTTAGTAGCCAGGAAATGTCACGGATGGACTTACTGCAAAGTTGACAACCTATCACGGGACCACGCTTGAATTCACTGAGCTCCTGAGAGTGACCCATTCTTTCACAAATGTTTGTAGAAGCAGTCTGCATGCCTAGGTGCTTAATTATATACACCTGAATCCAATGATTTGGAGGGGTGTCCCAATTCATTTGGCAATCTAGTGTATTTATTCTAGTAAACATGCAACCCATAGCTCACGGCCAGGTGACTACCGTGCTAGGTCACAGTCTGGGCTTGCTGACCCACCATCCCAGAGCATCAAGCAGAGTGCAATGCACTACTTGTAAGTTGGAGCTGTAGTAAGGAGCAAGAGCCACCTAAGCCAATGCCTCCTCTGGAGTGCTGGCTCCTGTCCCATTCAGAGTGTACCAACAGCGTTCCTGAGAGTTTGCTGCACTTAGCCATAGACTTCTATTATATCCTGCGTTCCTCTGAAAAGCAATCAGAATGTGTCTGACAGGTGCTGAGGAGGCAATAGGTTACCTCCTCAACACCGGATTTAAACCCATAATTGCTGTGCAATACACACGATTGCGACACAGCAGTACGACAATTAGAGGTTTAAATAGGGAGTGAGGAGGCGAGACTGTGCCTGGTGATCTTTGACTTCTCCCATGTTGTTCAGGTAGATCTCCACCTCCTTAAGGTTGCCTACCCCTGATCCAATGTAACAGCCTTGCTAGGATCCAAGATTGGTTTTCTATCAGTGTTGAGCACATGTCTGTAGGCCTAGGTACTCACAAGATCTTTGTGGAACATCAGAGTTCAGATTGATTAAGACAAGAGATCACATGACCAAAATGCCTAAGCCCCTAGACATGTGCAAGCACTGAATGAAATTTTCTCCAAGAAAAGCACTACAATCCTACTATTGTCCATTACATATTTACTCTAGCAAGACTGTAAAATGTTAAGTTGACATATACCGTACTGTAGGTTAACTGTCAGGCTGGTGATTTACTAGCATTGTAGACTTCTGAGGCTTTCATACTGTAAAGTCCTGTCTTCCACAGGCAGGACCAGACCCTTGAGCTTTGGAAAGTCCACTCTTCCAAAGCAACACTCCAGATCCTGTATGTGTACACGATGAACCTACTTCCATTCATCGATCCCATGTTCACTATATGGCAAAACGTTTGTGATGCCACAGCTTTATGAACCTTTTGGACATTCCATTTCAAAACCATGGCTATTTACACCCCCTCACACTTCCCTAATACACACTTCTGCAATCTCCACTATCCTGGGAAGGCTTTTGAGAAGACTTTGTGGAAATCTGTGCCAATTCGGCCAAAGCGCATTTGGGAGGTCAGGTACTGATGTCGGATGAGAAGACTTGGCTGGCACTAAACATTCCGATTCAGCCCAGAGATGTTCTGTAGAGTTGAGGCCAGGGTTCTGTGCAAGACACTCAAGTATCACTACACCAAACGCATCCAATCATGTCTTTAGGGAGATGACTTTGTACAAAGGGAACAGTGCTACTGGAACAGAAAAGGACCTTCTCCAAACTGCAAGCACAAGATTGGAAGCACATAATTGTCTAAAAAGTCTTTTTATAGCCTTGGTTCACACCTACGCGGTTTTAGAGCGTTTTGCAGAAATGCAACCCATTTAACGTGGTTTCCTATGGGTCTAGTTCACATCTGTGAGTTTTAAACGGATACATTTTTTTGGAAAGGGTCAGGGACTTTTTTGTTTTCTCCAGCAGCAGATTACATTTTGTATGAAATAGACTTCAATGGACCTACACCAAAAATGCTATTTTTTTTATTTTTTGGGCTAATAGGAAAGTACTGTTCTGTTCATGTGATGCAACTTTACACTCTCTGGCACTTAAGTCACACTACAAGAACAGAACTGTCATACTTTCCTATTAGCCAAAAAAGAAAATGCCTCAACCACAACCTGTATGGATGTGAACCTGCCTTATGCTGTAGAATTACCAGTGCCCTTCACTGGAAACGCCTGAACCCAAGCATCTTTAAAAAAAAAAAAAAAAAAAAAAAAAAATGGAGTCTACAGATTGTTGGCCATAAAGTGAATTTCTTTGCGTGTGGACTATTGATCATATTCTAGTGCTTACAAAGCTTTATGAATCCTATTTTAGTCCTCATCCTTCATGTTCATCAGCATTCGGTACAGATTTTGTGTTCAGATGGCAGATACCAACAAGTAGGCAATAGGTGTTCATTCATCAACCAGACAGATTTTATACAGCATTACATTTGGATCACAAACTTTGCAGAAAGCTTCAGTCAGACCCATTACCCTAGTTATCACACTAGGGGAGATTTACTAAAACTGGTGTAGCTGTGCATAGTAACCAATCAGCTTCTAAGGCTGATGGGTCAATTTTCGAACAATTTTCCATTTGAAAACCGGACCCAAGAATAATTGGCCGATTTTCGCTCTGTTAGTGGGGCAATAGCACCTGCCAATTTTTGTGGTCGCTCCCCATTTCGTTTATCAGGCATGTTGGAAAATTCGTGAAAAACTACCTTTTTTCGAAATCATTGGTGGCACCAACGGATTACAGAACGGACGATGTTTCGTTCGGAATTCGACCCGTGCATGGCCTGCTTACCTTCAGTTTGTTCTACTAAGCTTTGACAATAAAACCTGGAAGCGGATTGGTGACTATGCACAGCTGCTCCAGATTCTATGTGCACCACTTTTGCTAAATCATCCCCATTTTGTCTGTATACATTTCCAGAAGCACAATGAAGTAATTTTTGCTAAAGAAAGTGCAGATGACAAATTCTCCATCCATATTTTTGTTGTTTGCGATCAAAGCACAGGATTCAGTTATAAAAATTTAAGAAAACAAAAAAACTGGTTAAAAAAACAAAAAAGTTGTCCAAACTGGCCAATCAGTTGTCATTTGTCTTTCCTTACAAAAATAGATGAAGCTCCTTTACACTAGGTTCACATCAATGTAGATTCTGCGATTTCAGAGTGCGTTTTGCTTTTCTTTTTCTCCAGTAAGAAAGTATTGACTTTGCTGCCACTTTGATGGGACATTTTTTTTGGTACTAGGAACTTATAACAGTTCTGTTCATGAAGTGCTACTTTGATGCTATTTGCATGCCAGAGAGTGTAAAGTCGCAGCACAGTAGTGCAAGCTCTTAAAGTGTTACTAAACCCTCAACAGTACAATCAGTCTGTATATGCAGTAGAGCATGCTTCTTATACACACTGTGGAACCTAAGGGGTTAATCGTCTGCATTGTGTAAAAAAGCTGTCTGACCTTGTCTTCTCTGATCCTCCCCTTCTACTGTCCCCATCCATCTGCTGATAGTACAGAGCCTTGGGGGCAAGCTGCACAAGCTCAGTTTGGTGGGGGTTTTTTTCTCCTTAGGAGAGTGCATGTGATCAGCACAGGGCCAATCAGCGCTGTCAAGAAAGGTCAGGGGTCATGCAGCCTCACAGGACAATCAGGGAAGAATGAAAACATCAAGCTTTAACCAGTGCTCAGCCAGACACTGATAGAAGTCACAAGACTGCTCTAACAGCTGATGAGAAAAGGTACTTAGCCATTTATATTTACTAAAATAATTGCACTTCCATGTTGAGTGTACTGTGGGAGACCATACATAGTGAATGCAGGGTCCTGGGTTTAGTAACACTTCACCCCCAACCCTTAGTGAAATTGTGTGGCTGCAGACTTGGCCATATGTATTTTTGGTAAATGGAAGACAAGATATGAAGTAGCTTTCATTGTTTCTTCCACAACACAACAGCATATTCTACAAAAATAAAATAACCATATGAAGTATACCAAAGAACACAAGCTGCTGTTATTTCCCCAGCCAATAGTAGTTTTGAGTGCAAGGAGAAAAATAAAGTCTTAATCTCCAGTAAATATAAAATTTATTGTAAAAAGAAAAAAAAATCTGTTGTAATGATGAAATGTCAATATTCCATGCAAAAGTAAAGCATCTTAATCACCACAGCAGTAAAACAAATAGTACTTAGGACCATTGCACACAGACTTTCTGTTGTTCGATGTAGAAAAACACAATGGCCGTTTCACTTGGATAAATGTAGGGAGCAGGGGCGGACTGACCATTCGAGGACTAGGGCACTGCCCGAGGGCCCAGGGTCAGTAGGGGGCCCCATGAGATGCCCCTGGTACCTTTCATTGGCTTTTTTGTGTATGGGCAGGGATACAAGAGCCCCATGATCCCCTATTGCCCGGGTGTTGTCAGTCCGCCCCTGGTAGGGAGTATGTAGATACACATAGAAGAGTAAATGCACAGACCGTTGTTCTTATGTAGTGAGGATCTTCAAGACTGACACTAACTCTGACATTCAGGAACACAGACGCACCTGAGAATTCACAATAGATAGTCTGTGTGCAAGGGTTCAGGAGCTCATGGAGGGTATTACAAGGAGTCAGACAAACAGAGTAAGATATTATGTCATGGAGGAAAGGAGGGAAGGAGGGAAAAGAAACCCAGGATCTGAGCTGCAGCAATTCCAAGCTCTGTCATTGAGTGACACCTTGCAGCATTTGAACCAATCCAAATCTGCATCTACCAAACCTGAGGCATCCCTAGAAGCTGGAAATCACTGTAGCGGGTACCACTAGTACAGCAATTCTCCACCAGCTTCCAGGTCCCTCGCCGAGCAGCTGGCCTGCTGTACTGCGAACACAGCAGGTTCGTTGCTCAGCACAGGCACCATTCAGAGGGTGCTTTGCATTTCCTCAATGAATACAAAGCATTCTCTGATTGATAAAGTGGAGATGGGTGGTGGTAATGTTACGCTCTCCCAGGGGCGGACTGACCATTTGGAAACTGGGGCACTGCCCAAGGGCCCGAGGTCAGTAGGGGGCCCCATGAGATGCCCCTGGTACCTTTTTCATAGGCTTTTTTGAGTTTGGGCAAGGACACAGGAGCCCCATGATCCCCTATTGCCCGGGGGCCCCATGAGTTGTCAGTCCACCCCTGCGCTCTCTACCTCATCCAATTAATGAATGCTTTGCATTCACTAAGAAAATGCAAAGCGACATCTAAGTGGTGGCTGAGCTGAGTGGCTGATTTCCTACACTCTGAATGTTGCAAGACAGCCGCTTGTCCCAGGACCCGATAGGTCGTGGAGATCACTGGAGTAGCTGTGTCTACTACAATAATTTCCAGCTTCCAGGGAGAACCTACAGGTATGGTATATACATGTACCGGCAACTTTATTAGGTACTCCTTGCTAGTGCTAAGAAAATCTCCCACCACCAGCCTGAACCATTGATACAAGGCAGGATGGATCCATGTTTTCTTGTTTATGCCAAATTCTGACCCTACCATCTGAATGTCACAACACCCAGGCTGCCCATTCTCCTCTGACATCAACAAGGCATTTTTGTCCACACAGCTGCCTCTCTTTGGATATTTCCTCTTTTTCAGACCATTCCCTGTAAACCCTAGAGATGGTTGTGAACGAAAAGCCCAGTAGATCAGCAGCTTTTGAAATCCTCAGACCAGCCCGTCTGGCACCAACAACCATGCCATGTTCAAAGTCAATTAAACCTTTCTTTCTTGCTGCCATGTGATTGGCTGATTAGCATTTTGTGTTACCAACCAATTAAACAGGCATACCTAATCAAGTGGCCGGTGAGTGTACATATTACATTGGTACAAGCCTAGAATTCATCTTTAAAGTGGAATTACAGCTTAAACCAAACCAGCCTTATAGATTTCCCGTACCCTCCCCCCTCCTAACACCTACATTGACTAACCTGTGTAACAAAGGTATACTTACCTATTTTCAGCCTGCTCTGGTCATGTGATTCTGTGTCAGCCAGCAGCAGCTCCAGAGGAGAGAGCTCTCAACAATGGCAGGTAAAGCCTGGAGCAGTGACGTCACCCATAGGCTCCTATTGGCCATCCATTGTTACGCCCTCCTCGCCCCTGCAGCCACAGCTGAATGAAACAGGGAACCGAAATGTGACTGGACAGGCTGAAAATAGGTACATAGATACTTTTTGTTTTTCTTCTTTACCCCTTGGTGTCAGCACCTCCTGGCCCTTTAAGGGGTTTGTGACACCAGGAGGCAGGGCAAGGTTTAGGGCCATGTGACCTGTCATGGTAGTCACATGATCGTAAACCTTTCCATGAGGTGCCAGTAAAGGTACCAGGAACGCACAGAGCACACATGCTCTCAGCACATCTTTTGTTTACAATGGGTACGCAAATATGCGACCCCTTGGTGCCAAGGCACAGCCACAGAGAGGCCGCATATTTGCATACACTCGGCCCCAAGAAGTCAAACAGGTTAGTCAGCATAGGTGTAAGAGGGTGCAGTGGGCATTACGGATAGTTAGGTTTAAAGTATAACTAAATGCAAAACTTATTTATTTTTATTTAGTTTTAGACAGTGTGGAGATGGATTAGAACGCCTGTTTGTTTTAATTGCTATCTGTGCCCTCGTTAAGGAGATTCACCCTATTTGTCCTGTTTTCCATTATTAATAAAAGTGAAAGAAAAAGACAATCCCAAATATTGGATTGTCCCAAGAAAAGTAATAGAAGGGAAATATTCCAATGGGGACACTAGTTCTGATGACCTGGGGGTTCCCAAGGAATCCCCTTAAATTCCAGGAATTTCTTCTCACTTCCTATTTGGCTATGGGACAGGAAGTGAAGGGGAATCTCCACAATAGGACACAGATGGCGAAAAACAAATCTGACAGAGGTTATAACCCTCCCTTCCCATATGGAAGAAAAATATATTTGAAATATATTTTAAAAATATTCTTCCCAAATATATTGCCATATATTTGAAATGCTACAAATTTGGCCATATTCAATAAATATATATATACACTGCATGTTGAAATACGTTATTACACAATATATGAAAAATATTTTTAAAAAAACATTTGAAATATACTGCATGTCTTTAAAAATACAAATCTACATTTTTGGAATGCATTTATAAATATATGTTAAAATGGATCTGAAGAATAGTAGGATTTAAAAAAACATTTTTTTTTAAATATATTATTCAGTTTTTTTTTAACATACAAAAAAGTAATTTTTACAAATAGTTGTAAATGCATTCCAAAAAAGTAGATTTGTATTTTTAAAAGACATACAGTATATTTCAAATGTATTTTTAAAAATATTTTTCCTATTTTTTTGTAATAAAAACACATTTCAACACGCAGTGTATATAAAAAAAAAAATTGTGTGTATATATATATATTTAATTGAAATATATTGAATATGGCCAAACTTGTAGCATTTCAAATATAAGGCAATATATTTGGGAAGGATATTTTATAAATAGATTTAAAATATATTCTTCTTCCATGTGGGTTAATCTATGCAAAACTATTCCCCCCTCCCCCCCCCATTTTGGATATAGGTCTACTTTATGCTGGATATCCACTCTAAAGGATATCCACTGCCTATAGAAGTACAGAAGCTGCCATTGCTGACCCCTTTTGAAAATGCCAGATGCCTGGCCATCTCTAAATGCAATACTTTCTCAGTCAATGGTCAGTGGGGAAAAAAAAAAAAAAAAAAAGCACAAAGACAATGTATAAATTTAGATTTGCAGGTCAGAGAAAATAACTAAGCTACTGCGCAAAGGCAGCCAACATCTTCAGGAGAGGACAGTAATGGCACCACAGGTTACCTATAAATGTATCAATTAATAGCAGTCAGCATGTGTTTTAGGCATATGGGAACAAGGAGAAGATTGAATATATATTTTTTAAAGTGAGTGGATTAAAAAGAGAGTTATAGGACAAAAAGGGGTAAATGTATTATAGAAGAGTTATATGGGGTAATGTCAGGAGTTACAGGGAATATAGGGAGTAACCAGAGGAGTCACAGACAGGAATTATTTCGAGGAGTTATCAGAATGATCGGGAGGAGATCTAGCAGAGAGCAATAGTAGACATTACCAGCATGCTATGCAGAGAGGAGTTACAGAGAAAGATACTATTGTGTAATATGAAGAAATACCAGTTTCTGAATGAGTAGAACAAGTTCAGTAAGTCAGACACCCAGAAGTGAAATGACCAGCCACCAGAATGATATGGTTCCCTTTATTTTAGTTTATTAATAAGGTACAGAACAGGGGAGGTCATTGTACACAGTTTTTCTCGGTAGTAACAAACCAGCTGCTCCTTAGGGTCTATCTATACAAAGAAGAGTCACACAAGTCTTTGATGTATCATCCAACTTCAAACTGCTCAGAAAACGCACCCATGATTGGAACATCCCCAGAGAATGCGGTCGTGTGTTTTGGTGCATGGTATGGACTTGTATCATGAAGCCGGCACAGCAGTCAGCGTTATGCCATTATGTCTATTAAAGTTTGGTGGCACATGGGCTGCTTGCATAGGGGAACTGCTCCTTGCTGTACATGTACTTGTGTTAAAGTGGACCTGGGCGATCACTATATCTGTCCAAAGTTATTATTGTACACCCAGAGTGCCCCCTTCCCTGCATACGTTTGCTACAGTCATTAAATGCTCCAGCAGCAACCCACTCTGCATTATGGGGCGCAAGAAAGGGGGCTTCCAGGGGTCCACAAGAAACTTCAGGCACATCTGCTTTCCTGCTCCAGAGGTTCTTCTCAAAATTATCCTTCGGCTGTAAATAATTTAACTACTCCCTTGAAAGTGCATTATAAATGCACTTATTATGTAAAGGTGCAAGCAGGCACACAGGTTTAGTTATGACACAAGTTCTCTTTACAGAGGTCAATGTGTTTCAGCTCATCAGCAGTGATTGAAGCTCTGCCTAAAAAACAGCTCTAGTTCCAACTCCTAAAATTGTGCCTGTCGAAAACAGAGCCTGTCAAATAACTAGGCCTGTAACAATTGAACTGCATGAGGCATTCTCAGGCCTCCCGGGAAAGGTGACAGGTACACTTACAATTCGATGGATACATATGCACGGCCGCAGGCTCTGAGAGCATGGGAAAACAACTCTACAAACTGCTTCTGCTCAGGATCTACAAGATCACTAAGGGTTATGTAGACTGTGCAAGCTGTACTGTTCGAGTCTTGATTGTGCTCTTCCAAAGAAAAAAAAAAAATAAAGACCTGCCATCCTGTCCATAAAAGCCCATAGGTACAAATTGCTTAGGGGGGTTGTAAATTTAGGTAAACTGCTGCGCTGTTCTCTGCCTTCTGCTGGTCATGAGGAAGATTGGAAATGTTAGCTTTAGGCAGATGCAGAGACCTTCCTGAGACTTGGCTGTGGCCAAAGGCCTATAGAAGGGTTGGAGGGAACATTTATCCAGAGGGAACACCTGGGTCTTACTCCTTAGAAGATCCAAAGCCACCATTATGTGCAGAGACTGCATGGAGTCTGGCGATTTATTAGGAGTCAGTGAGGGGACCAACGCTTGAAGCAAATTTAACTTCACTTACCAAAAGTCTAAAATAAGAACTGTATTGCGCCAAAGTAACATATCATATTCAGTTGTCTGTCCCTAGAGAATTCCAGTAAAAGCCCAGGAAGTCTGATCTGCGAGAGGGCTTTGAGATAATGTATTTCTTAACTCTGCTACTTCGATAAATTACTCCAAATCTGCCAAGTGGCTCCAGAATTCTTGTCAGCAAAGCTAAACACACAGTTGTATTTCATATATTTGAACTTGTATACCAGCTAGTAGATTTATTGTTCAGTTCAGCCAATCTTCAGATTTACACAAGCTTGTCACATTGCCCATTCAGGCAGTTGACACCAATATTCCCAGTTTCAGCTTTGCAGCATCTTGTGTCACCTATAACTATTTTACAGACTGCGCCACAGAGAAAAAAAAAATGCTGAAAATATAAAATTAGAACTGTAAATACTCCTGGCTGCTGCTCTTTCTGATGTTACAATCATCAAAGCTGGCAACTAATGTGTCCCCTACCTGCTCACGGGACATAGAATCAGCAGTAATGATATTAATGATTTGCTATACAGTGAGCAGGCTGGTGGCAGAGCACTGGCACAGGTAGTTGCAAAGCTGAAACAGAAAATAGCGATGTCTCCTATTTGGCAATGCAAGGAACTGATGCATTTCGCCAATATGTTCTTTGCTCCATTTACTTGCTGGGGTGGCATGACCCCCCCCCCCCCCATACTTTGTTAAAACCGAAAAAAAACAAAAAAACAAAAACACCCTTGCCGTACAACCTGGATTAAGATGCACACTGGATTTCTGGCAGATATTTTTCTGTATTGCCAGGAATAAAACATAGGTAATGTTTTTGCATTGCAGAGGTACACTGAAAGTGTTTTTTTTTTACTTTTTTTCCTATGGTAACCTAGCCTTTGAACAGGGCATCCAAAATTGAGATAGATAGAAGTAGTCAAATTCTGACCACAAGGCATCTAAAGCAACCATGTAATATAATACAGTTTACCAGGTCTTGGATGTGGTGACAGTTTTTTCAGACATTTCCTTTAATTTTCACCTGGTGATCCTGGCAAAAACACAGACCTTCTGTGTGCCATAGAAGGTCAACCTTAATCACTGATCCTGGATTGGAATGTACATGCCCTAGTTCTTTTGACCAGTACACCTAAGTCCCTGAAATATTCTGAATATCAGAAAGGAGGAGAAAAAAAAAACAAAAAAAGTAGACATCTACACAAAATGCTACGATTTTACTGGCTGTGGATGTGAAAGTGTTGTAGAACATTTTTCACCCTTTCTTGAGACGGGTATTGAACTTCCGGAATCATCGACTACACAGAGTAGTCTACAGATCCCAAGCTCAAGTCTCCAACTTGCAGTCTTCCAGCAGGCAATAGGAAAAACTCTGCATAGAGAAGAATACATATAGATATCAGGTGCAGCGCTATACCTAAGTGCACTAAATCAATATAAATATAAAGTGCAAACTAACTATTCAAAGTGCTCTAAATATTACCACAAAGTATTATACTTATGTGCAAAAATTGTGCATTAACAGAATGCTGTGCAACCCGTGTATTAAAAAATATAAATAAAGTGCAATTAGTGACAACCAAATCACTGCAATCATTTGTTATACATAATAATAAATCCAAATAAGTTGTTTTTAAAGTAAAAAAGTGTCCAAATGCAACAAAACTTTTCAATCTTCATGCATGTGTTATGTGTCCACACTGTGTAAATCCACACTTTAGCCGTGATGGCCCCTCACCTCCTTGTCACGACCCCTCAGGGTCAGCTCGCTTAAACCAGGACACCACTTTTTAGTAGCTCACCGGGACCTCACCCGCCTCTTATACTCTATCAGCAGTCTCCTCCACGATTCATATACAGACACAAAAGAGACTCACATAGTGTAATCCTGTTTTAATTTGCATAGTAAATGTAAAATAAAATTGCCCACTCACATTTATGTTCATCTCCTCATGAGCCTTCAATACCCCATGCTATGAATCAGGGGAAGTCACGTGTTACCGTGACGCAACGCGTCGGTACGCGAGGAGGATTCTGGGAGCGCGGTGACGTCATTTCCGGCGTGGCGGCCATATTTGAGATCCCTCTATTGAGATACCCATGCAGGAGATTCATAGCATGGGGTATTGAAGGCTCATGAGGAGATGAACATAAATGTGAGTGGGCAATTTTATTTTACATTTACTATGCAAATTAAAACAGGATTACACTATGTGAGTCTCTTTTGTGTCTGTATATGAATCGTGGAGGAGACTGCTGATAGAGTATAAGAGGCGGGTGAGGTCCTGGTGAGCTACTAAAAAGTGGTGTCCTGGTTTAAGCGAGCTGACCCTGAGGGGTCGTGACAAGGAGGTGAGGGGCCATCACGGCTAAAGTGTGGATTTACACAGTGTGGACACGTAACACATGCATGAAGATTGAAAAGTTTTGTTGCATTTGGACACTTTTTTACTTTAAAAACAACTTATTTGGATTTATTATTATGTATAACAAATGATTGCAGTGATTTGGTTGTCACTAATTGCACTTTATTTATATTTTTTAATACACGGGTTGCACAGCATTCTGTTAATGCACAATTTTTGCACATAAGTATAATACTTTGTGGTAATATTTAGAGCACTTTGAATAGTTAGTTTGCACTTTATATTTATATTGATTTAGTGCACTTAGGTATAGCGCTGCACCTGATATCTATATGTATTCACTCATGTTGGTAAGGAGTATTGTGTCAGCAGCTTGGTGAATAGGGCCCCATTTCTAGCGCAGGAAGTTTTTACATTCAGATCTGCATAGAGAAGGCCTAGCATTTATTTCACAGTTTGGAGGCAAAGGAATGCCATTGCTCTGCCACATAAATTTAAAAGTACCTTTTTTGTGTGAGGGAAAGAAGGTTAAACCCAAACAAAACTGACAATCCAGTAATGTGTGAACAGGGTTTAATCTCTGAATTGTTAGAGAACATGAAGAGCAAGAAGGTAGATAAAGCCCAACTCCAGAATTTTTTTTATTTTCAGCTTTGGGTAGAGCTGGGGGAAAAGGAAACATTTTTGACTGGTTTCATTTAGGTCTGTCACTCTACTGGAGATAACTGTTTAACCCAACATCTTCTCCTTGTAACACCTATACAAGAATCAAAAGAGGTTGTCACTGGGAGAGGAGTAACCAGACCACAATAAAAATCTTTGTCCAACATGCATTAAGTAGGTTTGGTTGGAGCTGAGCTTTAATCTGCTATTGGCCAGCTTTAAAGTGGACCTTCTGTGCAGATAGAAGGTCTGCATCCCTACCAGCCCTCTACCACCCAGAAACCTTTTACAAGAAACATAAAAGCTGACATATCCGGATCCCGACTTCTGGAACGTGTGGGTGATGTCATCACCGTTTGCTTCCTCTTGGTCACGCGAAATCTTACAAAAATGCAATGTCCTGCAATGCATCCTCACAAGATTTCAACTGCCCACCTACCCAGGAGTCGAAGGTGACATTACCTGTGCCTCCCCGAAGCTGGGACCAAAGCGAGTACTTTTTATCTTTAACTGCCATTGCTGACTAGTGTTCGAAGGTGCACATCAATACTTCAC
Source organism: Staurois parvus (assembly GCF_062004578.1). NCBI lineage: Eukaryota > Metazoa > Chordata > Amphibia > Anura > Ranidae > Staurois > Staurois parvus. The sequence goes on along the minus strand of NW_028318696.1, from coordinate 1,048,273 downwards.
TGGACACAGTCTTGTTCTAGGTCTTTGACTTCAGATCTTTCATCTTATACCAGTTTAAAACCTTCAAAAACAGGTCCACAACTGCAGCAGCCATATATCCATACTAAGGTGGATCCAGGGACGCTATCAATTTGCAACTGCTTCAGCCATTTTGGTGTGGATATCTTGCCAATGAAGACGCAGAGATTTAAAAAGCCAACATATTCAACTTGACAGCAACCATGCAAAACAGAACTATCAGCTTTTGGTGCAGTTGACCTTTAACTCAACTACTACTGCTACCACCCCCTCCTGCTCCTAGTACAGCTTGCCAGTGCTACTTGTTCCAGTACTTCCTTTAGCAGGTTTGCGCAGTTTGTCTGGGTTTTTACAATGCATACTTGGGTTGTTCCAAATCATGTTGGTTTTCTCCCATTCACACAGCCCCACAGTCCTCTACCCCACCCGTAAGCATAAAAGGCACTGATTTAAAGAGAATCAAAACTAATTCGGTAGGAAAAAAAATCTCACAGGATATAGGTTTTTATAGACTGTTAAATATATATGAAAATTAATGCAAATTTTATCTCGAAGGTCCAAAAACTGTACATAAATTTCATTAGGACATGAACAAGTCAGTTCCAGATGTGGAAATGGCTTAAATACTCCAACGGTTAAATAGGTGGGGCAGGAATCCAGCACAGACTGGATGTCTGTATATTACACGCTTGATGTCACGCTGTCATATCTTCCATGAACCAGGGTTTTTTTCCCCCACTAGACACAGAATTAAACCCTGTATTTCTTCTTATCTGCTATAATTCGGACCAAAAGCTACTGAGATAGAAATAGACCTTTGCACTCAATTAATCCATTCCAAATAATTTGTGTTTTCATTGGCTGAAGCAGAAGGAGGGCAGCCATTTTGCATTGGAGGCTTTTAGGGGATTTTAGGCTCATTTTGCATCTATGTTAGAAAGGCGGCCATGCTGAGGGAAAATGAGGTTTGTGGCTTTAGAGCAAAGATTAGCTTTCTAGGTTTATGAGGGAAGGTGTCAGCCATTTTTGTGTCTGACAGGAACTTTGTTGGTACAGAGATGAGTTTAGCAATCATTCTACATTTTTTTTCAAAAAGGCAACAGCCATTTTGGAAACCTGCCAGGGAACAGCTTGACAGAACCGAAATGAACTCTTCCTTTTCCTTGCTTTCGGTTCCAGTTCAGAAATATACTCAAACGGAAGGCTAACATGCACCATTAAAGACTGATCAATCTAATGGATTTCATGAGATGGAGAAAGTCTATTTCTATAGGACTGGTCAACAACAACACGGACAGATTACACGGCTGGGCGGGCACGGCGTCTTTGATAACGGAGACGGACACCCAGCTTATAATCCCTCTTTCCGACAAAGCCTTTATGTCTCGCTTACGCCCCTGGAGCCCGTCCCGATGCTTAGTCTAGTAAGGAGGGCTCTGCAGGTCGGATTATGGTGGGCCGGTTTGGGGCGGCGGGTGGTCTCCGGCTGCAAAAAGGAAGAAAGGGCGAGAGAAACAATGGTTTTAAAAAAAAAAGGCATTGATATGGAGTTATGAGTGGGAGCCACATAAAAAAAAAAAAAAAAAAAGCCCAATTGCAGCAGTGTCTTGGTATCGAAAAGTCATAAGTAGTGTTATTGATCATGCTCATTCCTGTTAGCATAGCACTTTTTTACTATTCGTTATAATCAGTACAGCTTTTTGAATGTTAATTAAAACAGATTTGTTATGCAGCCATTGGTAATACTGCTACCTCTCCAGATATATTACAAAAATATGGAGCCTCAAGAAGAAGTCTAAAATAACTGCCTGCCTTGTCCACAGCCACCAATCAGACTAAAGTGTTCAGATTCCACTGACAATAGGAATATGAATATCTGAATCCAATTGGCAACTGGAGCCAACACAGAGAACATATCTAAGAATTCTGAGGTCAAGTGTATCTCTGAAGATGGAGGATCTGCAAAACATAAGCCCCTGTTATGCAACCTATGAAAATAAGCAAGAAAACCACAAAAGCAACCACACGCCATTTTATTAGTGCAGATTACAAAAGTGAAAGCAAAATCCTGTCCGATTCCTACATGCAACACATTTCCCGTTTCAAAACCGTTATTACATATAGGGTCCAATATGACAGTAGATGGAGCCATTTTGATTACTGGGACAAGTCCAGCTAAATATTTTGTTTCCATGATGGGGAGGGGTGGCAGTGGCAACTGAGGTTGGACAATTTTTTTTTTTTTTTAGAAAGCAACTACAGCCTGCACTGAAAAGCCTGTTCCCTTCCAGCATACTGCAGAGATGGACCCTTGCTCTCTAAGTGGAAGCAGTGTTTTTCTCCAGAGGTCCGAATGCCTCCTGTTGAGTCACAGTTACAGTTCACAAATCAAGGAGCATGAGCTTTCCTGACAGCAGAGCCACAGGTCTTAGCAGAGGGGTGTTTGATATCCTTAGAGATACCATTTCAGTTATCCAGAGAGCAAGGGTCATTTTCTCCCAGCATGCTTGCAGGGGGTCAGCTAGGCTCGCCCTGCTGCCCCTGCCAACAGTAACTCAGCAACTCTGCTCCCTCTACCATCAGTGACTCAATAGCTCAGATTCCCCTGCTGTCCTTCCCAGCAGTGACTTAAAAGCCTGTCAGTCTTCTAATAACTAATGCACATACAGAGCAGCAGCTTTAAGAGTTGGTAGAGCAGAGTGCTTCTCCTATGCATTTTAAGAATTGCCCCACAGTGCCTGCAGCTAGAGATCAATACAACTGCTTCTTAAAAGGAGATGTACAGCCAATGCTATTTTGGTTGTACTTCATTTGTAAGCCACAGGAATGCAATTCGTTCTGTACTCCTGTGAGCCGATAGTTGGCTAATGTCCACTGCAGGCTGGCATCACTCAGCTGGTCAAGGCTCTTGAAAGATCCCCACCATATGGTCGGGATCCACCCAGAAGCCTAGGTCGGAACCTGGTTCAGCCTCTCAGCAATCCACCAAAAGCCTGAGCCAGCCCCTTCCCGCCCCCCCCACAGCCCAGCACTCCATTGAGTGACAGTCACCGGGTCTCTGCTCTGCCCCTCCAGCACTCACTGCTCTCTGCTCAGAGCAGAGAGGGAGAACTGAGCAATCAGCGGTGTTTAATTGCTCGGTTCTCACTGCAGAGCCAGCAGGGGACAGGTGCAGCATCAGATTAATGCTGCATCCATCTATGTGAGTATAATTTTTTTTTTTCCCATACTTCTCTTTTAAGACTATGTCCTTGAATGGACATAAAATGGCAACTGTTCTACTTAAAGCGGACCACAAATTTGAAAATAATAAAAACAGACACTGTAGTTTCCTATTAAAAATGACAAAGTAACCTAAATCACCTGTCGAATTCTGTAGCCGCATTCATTGCCCCTCTAAGCCAGCTCTAACAGTCCTACTGGCCCATTTCTAGGACATCTAAATGTCCGAACGGAATGTGTTTAAGAAAAGATGATAAAGCTCTACCAGAGCACTTCACTGCTTTTCCTGGTTACAACAGGCCAGTATTCAGGTTGCAGAGAAGCCTAACCGCTTCAATTCTTTATATTATCCCTTTAAAGTGCAGTGCTGAATATGAAGGTAAAATATTTCACCAGTGCAAATTGGATAATGTAAATTTCTCAATCAAACATATATGCAAAAATAGTCAATATATAACTAAGTGGTGTGATGAACAAATATAAATCCATCCAAAAAAATATCAAAGTGACAAAAAAAAAAAAGTGGTCACGGATGCGGCAGTACGACGACAGCAAGTAGGCTCCACTCAGCGCGTTTCGTGGGCATGCACGTCCTCAGGAGTACGCCCATTGCCGACGTTCGAGACAGACTCCACTTAAATAGCCTGTAGGGCACGCAACAGATTGATGGGCGCCATTTTCTTGTAGCTCACAAACAGGGAACGCTCCCAATATGCAATTAACATGAATCACAATAAAGGAGCCATTAATCCGGAGTCTAAAAAGGAGAAAACTCACCGCTAATAGACTAATAACAGCAGTGAATAAAAATGTAAACCAATGTAAAAATTTATATAAATTATAAAAAAATCTCAAAAAAAGAAACCTAAATCCTAAATGGGGGATTAGTTAATATATAGGAATCACTGGGAAGAATTTAAAGGAGACAGTCACCATAATATCCGGGTCCAAAAACGATTGTGGAGCCTGAGAGAGCAAGTGTCAAATCGGTGATACTGTCCCATATTATAATATACAAGTAATTAAAACGAATCAGGCCAAAATAAGTAAAATGAAACCAACCACTGATAAAAAGCAGGCAATTTAAATATATCTGACCACAACAAATGATATAATTATCAAATTACATGTCGACTGTATACAGGATTGATGTTGATCTCAACCATCAAAACACATCAGTTGTTATCAATAAAGCAATCAATGTTGATATCAGTATCCAGGCCCTTAGGACTCAGGGAGCCCATTTCATATATCCACTTGGTGTCAAGTTGAGAAACTGCTCTCCGTTTGTTACACCCTCTCCAGTGGGGATTCAAGATGTCAATACCTATACATTTAATGTCATGTGGGTTCTTATGATGGCAATCCCTGAAATGTTTAGACAAACATTAATTCCTTTATTTCTTGTAACAGTCGTTACGTGGTATATTTAGTAGAATGTTCTTGCAATAAACAATATATTGGAAGGGCAACTAGGCGTATGAGAGACAGAATGGGGAAGCACCAATATACCATCAGGAAAGTCTATAAGGAGCATTCTTTGTGGAAACATTTCAGGGATTGCCATCATAAGAACAAACATGACATTAAATTTATAGGTATTGACATCTTGAATCCCCACTGGAGAGGGTGTAACAAACGGAGAGCAGTTTCTCAACTTCATACCAAGTGAATATATGAAATGGGCTCCCTGAGTCCGAAGGGCCTGAATGTTGGTATCGACATTACTTTATTTTTAACAGCTGATATGTGTTTTGACGATTATATCAACATCAATCCATCTATATACAGTCGACATGTAATTTGATAATTATATCATTTTTTATGGTCAGATATATTTAAATTGCCTGCTTTTTAATCAGTGGTTGGTTTCATTTTACTTATTTTGGCCTGATTTGTTTTAATTACTTGTATATTATAATATGGGACAGTATCACCGATTGACACTTACTCTCTCAGGCTCCACAATTGTTTTTTGGACCCGGATATCATGGTGACTGTATCCTTTAAATTCTTTTTCTAGTGATTCCTAAATATTAACTAATCCTCCATTTAGGATTTAGGTTTCTTTTTTTGAGATTTTTTTTTAATAAAAATGTAAACCAATGTAAAAGTTTATATCAATTTTTTATTTACTGCTGCTAGTTATTTGTCTATTAGTGGTGAGTTTTCAAATTTTTAGATTAATGGCTCCTTTATTGTGATTAATTTTAAATTGCATATTGGAGTGTTCCCTGTTTGTGAGCTACAAGAAAATGGCGCCCGTCAATCTGTTGCGCGCCCAGCAGGCTATTTAAATGGAGTCTGTCTCTGATGTCGGCAATGGGCATACCCCTAATGTGTGTGCGCACGAAACGCGTTGGATGGAGCTTACATACTGACATCAAGCCGACTCGTCCGTGACCTGGAGCGGTGGCCATCTTGGTATGTGTGTTTACACGTTTGTCCAGTCTTAAACATGGATTGTTTTTTTTATCTATTTTAAATAAAGTACTACACTATATATCGATTTCTGAGCTCCTGTGGTGAGCTTTCTTCCTTAAGAGAAGTCCTTTTGGTCAAAGATTCCCAGTCTCCATTTGAGGGATCAATATCATTGCTACTATACCAGTAGCTTTCTGGTGAGTGCATAGTGGTCGTGAGAACGCCCGATGGGAGGGGCGAAACGCGTTGACGCATTTCCGGTTACTACCCCGTACGTCTGACGTCACTTCCGGTGAGTGGAGCGCACGCTGAGCGGTGCGTTCCAGCGGCCATCTTTTGGGATCTGTATATGTGTGGTCTCTGTGGAGCTTCTGCTGTAACCTGGAGCTGTGATGTGAGATTCTGTGAGAGGTTGCCTTACATCTACTGTTCATCTGGAAAGAAGCTGGTCTTAATAAATATGCCTTTTTAAAGCGATTATAATGTGAGTGGCCTTAATCCTTGATTTCACTTATGAATGGTGTTTTGCAATATTACACTATCTGAGTTTTTTTTCTCCCTGGTTGGATGGTGGAGTCTATGCTGGAGGTGAGGATTCCTATAGAGTGGATACCAAAGAGGGTTTAGGATCCCATAAATTCCTAAAAGGCTTTTCATTCACCTTAATCTGGTGAGTGCATTTGATGTTGGTTTTCACGGGTGGAAGGTGGAAGTTTCTTTATAATAGAAGAAGAATTTGAAAATTTCTGTTTGCACAAACTATTTTTGAATTTTGTGTTTATTAATTTTGATGGACTTCACTATTTATTTAATTTTTTATATATGTTTGCACTTTGTATATTGATTTGATATAGAGGTCTATGTTTGCGCTGTTTATTTATATATTTTTTACAATTTGTGTTGATCACATTGCACAGCAGCAGGATAGAACCTATAGTAGGGTGTTTCACTAGGCGCAGGAAGAGTTTTTAGTCATAGTGGTCGTGGACTGTTTCACTGGAAGCCTGCTTGGAATTGAACACAATACTGCTGTGTCTTGTAGTGCCATGGACACATTAGTTTGTTTACCCACACTGATTTTTTTTTTTTTGTCACTTTGATTTTTTTTTGGATGGATTTATATTTGTTCATCACACTACTTACAGTTGTGTCCAAAATTATTCAACCCCCACTGAAATTGAGTGTTTTGGCCAGTTTGACATTGCTTTTGATCATTCAGTCATCTTGCTTACATTTACATTAAAGAGGCACTTGTAGGTCAGACAAATATAACATAACAGTTATAATGAAATAACCACAAATGTCTTTTCTGTGCTCACAGCATTATCAGTTTTATTCAACCCCCAAGTGACATTCAATCTTAGTACTTAGTACAGCATCCTTTTACAGTTATAACAGCTTTTAAACGTGAAGCATAGCTTGACACAAGTGTCTTGCAGCGATCTACGGGTATCTTCGCCCATTCTTCATGGGCAAAGGCCTCCAGTTCAGTCACATTCTTAGGCTTGCGCACTGCAACTGCTTTCTTTAAGTCCCACCAGAGGTTCTCAATCGGATTTAAGTCTGGTGACTGCGATGGCCACTCCAAAATGTTCCAGCCTTTCCTCTGCAACCATGCTCTAGTGGACTTGGAGGTATGCTTGGGATCATTGTCCTGTTGAAAGGTCCAACGTCTCCCAAGCCTCAGGTGTGTGACGGACTGCATCACGTTTCCATCCAATATCTCCTGGTACTGAAGAGAATTCATGGTACCTTGCACACGCTGAAGCTTCCCTGTACCTGCAGAAGCAAAACAGCCCCAAAGCATGATTGACCCTCCACCATGCTTCACAGTAGGCAAGGTGTTCTTTTCATCATAGGCCTTGTTCTTCCTCCTCCAAACATAGCGTTGATCCATGGGCCCAAACAGTTCTAATTTTGTTTCATCAGTCCACAGAACACTATCCCACAACTTTTGTGGTTTGTCCACATGGCTTTTGGCATACTGCAGTCGACTCTTCTTATTCTTTGGAGACAGCAAGGGGGTACGCCTGGGAGTTCTGGCACGGAGGCCTTCATTACGCAGTGTGCGTCTTATTGTCTGGGCTGAAACTTCTGTACCCACATCTGACAAATCTTTTCTCAGTTCCTCAGCAGTCACACGGGGACTTCTCTCCACTCTACGCTTCAGGTAGCGCACAGCAGTCGAAGTCAGCATCTTCTTTCTGCCACGACCAGGTAGCGTTTCAACAGTGCCCTTTGCCTTGAATTTGCGAATGATGCTTCCTAAGGTGTCTCTTGGTATGTTTAACATCTTTGCAATCTTCTTATAGCCATTGCCCTTCCTGTGAAGAGAAATCACCTCTTCTCTTGTCTTCCTGGACCATTCTCTTGCCTTCACCATGTTTGTAACCACACCAGTAAATGTCTAGAAGGAGCTGAGTATCACAGTCATTTTAAAGCTGCCTAATTGGTGCTTATTATGCTTGATTGCTGCTCGGTGACATCCACAGGTGTTTTCAATACCTGATGGAAAGCACCTGTATGAACCTCTGTTCTTCAGAGTGGTAGTCTTTAAGGGGTTGAATAATTGTGGCAATGAAGAAACCACATAAGAACCATTTACTACTGTATTACATAAACAATTGATGTCATTTTAGTTGCATTTGGGTAGTTACAACGTCCTTGTAGGATTTGATTCTGAATACAATTCCAAATGTACACTATAGTCCCTAAACCCCTTTACAGCATTGGGGGTTGAATAATTTTGGACACAACTGTAGTTACATATTGACTATTTTCGCATATATGTTTGATTGAAAAATTTACACTATCCAATTTGCACTGGTGATATTTTTTACCTTCAATTATTTAATATTCAGCGCTGCACTTTATATGTATATTCTATTGTGAGATTTGTCGTCACTGTCTCTTGTGCTAGCAGCTTTGACATTTCATATCAGCGCTCGCTACATATCTGCATGTACAGTTGTGTTCAAAATAATAGAAGTGTGTTGAAAAAAGTCAATAAAGCTGAAAATCCTTCTAATAGCTTTTATTTCCATACACACAAATGCATTGGGAACACTACACATTCTATTCCAAATCAAAACATGAAGAAAAATAACATATTTGTGTTGTTCCTCTAAAAAAAATGGAAGAAAAGTGTATATTAGACTGTTCAAAAAAATAGCAGTGTTTGTATTCTTCTTTACAAACTCAAACATTCACTATATAAACTGAAAAATGTTTGAAGATTTTGCTTTCCTTTTAATCACTTAATATTTAGTTGTATAAGCACTGTTTCTGAGAACTGCTGTACATCTGTGTTGCATGGAGTCAACCAACTTCTGGCCCCTGTGAACAGGTATTCCAGTCCAGGATGATTGATGTCACCCCACACGTTTTCTATCGGATTAAGATCCGGGATTGGGCTGGCCACTCCATAACGTCAATCTTGTTCGTCTGGAACCAAGATGTTGCACGTTTACTGGTGTGTTTGGGGTCGTTGTCTTGTTGGAACACCCATTTCAAGGGCATTTCCTCTTCAGCATGACCTCTTCAAGTATTCTGATGTATTCAAACTGATCCATGATCCCTGGTATGCGATAAATAGGCCCAACACCGTAGTATGAGAAACATCCCCATATCATGATGCTTGCACCACCATGCTTCACTGTCTTCACAGTGTACTGTGGCTTGAATTCAGTGTTTGGGGGTCGTCTGACAAACTGTCTCCGGCCACTAGACCCAAAAAGAACAATCTTACTTTCATCAGTCCACAAAATGTTGCGCCATTTCTCTTAGGCCAGTCAATGTGCTCTTTGGCAAATTGTAACCTCTTCAGCACATGACTTTTTTTCAACAGTGGGACTTTGCGGGGGCTTCTTGCAGATAGCTTGGCTTCACATAGGCGTCTTCTAATTGTAACAGTGCTCACAGGGAACTTTATACCTTCTTTGATCTTCCTGGAGCTGATTGTTGGCAGAGTCCTTGCCATTTTGGCTATTCTTCTATCCATTTGAATGGTAGTTTTTCGCTTTCTTCCACGTCTTTCAGGTTTTGGTTGCCATTTTAAAGCATTTGTGATCACTTTAGCTGAGCAGCCTATCATTTTCTGCACTTCTTTATATGTTTTCCCTTCTCCAATCAACTTTTTAATCAAGGTACGCTGTTCTTCTGAACAATGTCTGGAACGACCCATTTTCCTCAGAATCTCAGAGAGAAATGTACTGTAACCAGCATGTACAACATTTGCTGCCTTCCTTCCTTAAAGGGCAATAATTGCCACCTGTTTTTCAAAGAATGAATGACCTCACTAATAGAACTCCACACTGCTATTATTTTGAACATGCCCCTTTCAATTAGTGATTTAATGACACAGAATCAGCAGCATGCATGTCATGACTGTTGGGTCTGTTGGATTTCTATTACTCTACTACACCTGCTAGGAAATTATTTGCCATGTAGAAATATTATTTCTACCAAAAACAGTGATTGATCAGGTTAGTGATGTCTGACTGCTATTATTTTGAACACAATTGTATATTATCCCTGTTTAGCGATGCCAAATGGCAATTAAAAAAATGTGCAGGGTTGTTAAATTTCCTGTTAGGCCGGAAAAATAATTCTCTTGTGCAGATCATTCATCTACAGACACACGTAGCTATCAAGTATGTGACCATAATTAATGTAGTAATTAATAATGTTCGTCATGCACCAGATAGTCTGCTGAGCAACATGCAATAGATCACAGTCCTTACCTGGGCACACCGGGGGGTACACCTGGTGGGATACGAGCAGGTCGGGATGGGATCTGTGGAGGCGCAGAAAAAGGGTCATTGTTAGCAGCAGGAAATGGCCCCGCTGGGCCAGGGCGAGATGGGATAGGAGGGTAAGCAGAACCTCCCGCTGGCACAGGTATTAGAGGGGGCCCTGGGGTGGGGCCACGGACTGCCGGAGGACGGCTGGGGGGCATGATGTTGGAAACTGGCCTCCTCTGCACATTCGGGCTGAAAAGAAAAAAAAAACAAAAAAACAACTTTAGAGACATTTATTCCTGAAGAAATTGAAAATTCACGCATACATGACACCAGACAGTACTGTACCAACCTATGGCCGCTGCCGGAATTCTGCAACCAGGTGTCATCCACTGGAGGTGGGACTGGGGTGGTGATGGTGCTAGTGGTAATATCCCCGATAATGTTCAAAGCCTCCTTCAGTGCATGATACATCCTGAGCATTTCATCTCGCCTCTGAGCCTGGTCTGCCGACTCCTCCATCAAACTGTTCTGGTCAGTGGATGAGTAGAGATATGCCAGTAGCTCCGAGTGAATGAATTCCTTAGTCTACAGGAATAATAAAAGAAAAAAAAAAAAAGTGAGAATTTGTTCAGCCGCATTTGTGATTCACACACCTGTCTAGCCAAATAGAGGACTTCACTTCTTCCTGGTTTAACTTTAGAGCTTACTGTGACACTGGCCTATTCAATGAGCAATAAGTCTGCAGTGTGATTATGCTGTCAAATTGTCCAATATTGCTGGCTGGAGCATAAGAGGCAACATAGGAAGCTGTAGAGTGGAACCACAAAATACTGTGGTTATCAGCTTAGTTGTTCAGTGTAACAGATGTGTGTGAGTAACAAAACCGGCTGATCAGAATTACAACTCCCTTGGCTGGTTAATCAGTTCATATATACAGTATATTTCCACTATTTATTTTGCTGTCTGACGTTTTAAATGAAAGCTATGCTACCGCCTGTCAAAAAAATTAAAATTGAGCAAGTCCGGAAATTAAGCAAAGCCGTACAGCCAGGCTGGTGACCCAACTTTTTCTACTTCAGTAAAGCAATGCAGCTTGATCACCTTCCTGCTCCCAGCCTGCAACTGGATAATCAAGTAGTAGCAGCAAACTGATGACATTTTTCTCCTGTCAACATGGTCCTAGTTAGCACATGTGCATGTAGCAGAGCCTGCCCCTTATTCTGATCTGTCTTGGAGGAATGTGGGGACAGATCAGAATAAGGGGCTTCTATGGATCACTGCCAACATCTGTCCTGCACTTGATGGAAGATAAAGGATGGGGCTGGCAGATTAGAAATGTTGGAGTCTAGGACTTCCAGTGACCAATTTGGAGAAAGCAGCATCCATATGTGATGCAAGTTTTCTGGGGACAGAGATGAATATGGCAGTATCCAATGATATGAAAATGAAAGAGAAAAGCTAAAAGTGGCTGCATCAGTAGCTACCACTAACATTACATGTCTTGCTGTATACCCAGGGGTGCATAACTACAGGACACCTTCCACCTAAAGGTGGAAAACAGAAGTGGCTCCAAAAATAAAAAAAGAATTAAGAGAGCATTTAAATGTTCATGTTAACAGCACCCAGCTATACAGAATAGAGCCAGCACAACTAATTCTCTCAATTAAAGCCTCACAGTGTCACCTGGTGGTTACTGGTGGTGATTGAAGTTATGAACAAATGATCATACATTTATCATCAGGTGTGCCAGATTGCACAGCCAGTACCATCTGGTCCAAAAATGTACAGCCCTGTATCAGACTAGGTTCACACCTATGCAGTTTGCGTTTTTCTTCTTGTTGCTAGGCAGATTTAAAACACATCAAAAATGTGGCAACTGTTCTGTTGCCATGTTACAAAATAAAGAGCTAAAACTGAAAAAAAAATATGAGGATCATACACACTTTTACATGTGGGAACGCACGCACTTTTAAAGCACACCTTCATTTTTAATGGGCTGCTGGGTTTTTTTTCCAACACCGTGCACTACAAAGCACTTTCACATTCGTACATTGTGGTGCACTATGGCTCAAATGAACTTCCTGTATATGTGGAGTGGGGTGCCATAGCAGGGTATCACAACATACAGGTGTTGTGAAAAACTAAACATCCGTCGTTCTGTTGCCACCAATGATTGCGAAAATTGGCCGTTTTTCACAAATTTTACAGCATGACCGATAAAAGAAATGAGGAGGAACTGGAAATTCGGCCGATGCCCCACTAACAGTGCAAAAATAAACACACCGTCTATGGCCTGCATTAGTCCCCTTTTACACAGGGTGAATTCCAGTCTGATCAACTGGGGATCAGCTTACAGATCCTCTGCTGATTGGAGCAGAGAGGGCAGATGACACATCCGTGTTTGCTCAGTTTTTGCAGAGAGGATACGGACAGAGCCCACTCTGCTTTATGGGTGGCTGGGAGCAAATGTATATTACATAGGGCGCGCTTGTTGGAGCCCAACCTCTGTAGCTGTAAGATAAAGGTGCCAGATGGATATCAGGGAGGGATGGATGGATGGGAGTAGTAACACTGAGGCAGCTCTTCTTAGAGTGGAAGCAAGGCTCTAATGCAGTAACAAGAAAAAGAGAGGAAGGCGCCTCTAAGTGCAGTATTGACAATTTATTAGTAGACAATGGAAAATTTGCACTTACAAGATAAATGGTTAAAAAGGCTCATCGTGTGGTAATTGGATCCAGAGCTCTGAAGGAGCCTATTGAGCATGCTCCGAAATGCATTACCGCCCCTTTCACCTGCTACATCTGACTCTGCTCTCCAAGCTTCATTTTTGATGAACAGGCACATCCTGGACTCTACTTCCTGATCCTATAGGCATAGCTTGCTGCTGGATGGCTGGATGTCCCACCTGGATCCAATTACCTCACAATGAGTCTTTTTAACTGTTTATCTTGTAAGTGCAAATTTTCCATTGTTTACTAATAAATTGTTAATACTGCACTTAGAGGCGCCTTCCTCTCTTTTTCTGGCTGGGAGCAAATGGACTCCTCTGTCTGGTTACATCCAACTACCCTCCAATATGATCCACCTAAATGGAAGAGGACGGACTCCCATACAGTTTTTTTAGTGGACTGGATTGGACCCAGAGGTAGGTGGGTGAAAACAGACATAAGTCCAAGTAAATCTGCCTGTCCCTTGGAATGCATGGACTTTTCGATCAGGTCCACCTGAAAAACGGACAGGCAGACCCGAGCGGATCACCTGTGTGAAAGGATGCCTTATTGTACCATTACACAACATTAACCGAACCACTGTAGCAATAGCACACTGCTGGCCCACATTACTGCACATTGCCTTTATGCATTTGTTTCTGTGATATGTACATTTTTAGATGGTAGTCAATTATGTGACCACAGTTCATTGACAAGGTTCGGGCTACATAAAGGATTTTAAACCCAAGTTACTGAGCAATAAAATCATTTACTGGCAGTCACTTCATTTGCAGCAGCCATCAAGTTTATTGCAGATATAGTGACAGGCAAAAAGCACTCAGGTTGCTTAGGAGCAAAAAATGAATGTGTCTAGTGCTGTTAAAATGGACCTGTATGCAAAACTAAAGATACGCTTTATTATATGGATGTTTATAAGGTTAACATTGCCTGGGCAGTACCCTGAAAATCTACTTTTTCTGAAGAATTAGGAGTGCGCTTCCTGATATGTGACTAGGCACTCCTGTTCTGTATATCCGGAGTATAAGAATAACCAAGGTACTGCAGCCTCTGACAGCTAGTCTCTCAAAATCTGATGGTGTCCCACACTACTGTGCTGCTCACTGATCTTCTTGCTGGAATGGAAGGGCAAGTGTCTTCTTGCCTTTGCTTTATTTATTCTGTGGATCTTTGCTTCCTTCACCTTTTCTGCAGCATCTTCAATATTCTTCCACCTATCATCATATCACTAGTCATTAAGGGGACAGCTCTGACAAAGAAGCAATGCCCTACTACTCTACCAAGAGGACCACGTTCACACACAGCCCAAGTGTGGAATACGCCATGGTAAGTTCATAATGAAGGAAAGATTAGCTGCAGGCAGCCCATAGGCAGTACCGGTGACTAGTGCTCTGCTTGTCTTTTTGGGCACAGATTCCAGTCAAGAGCCACATATATCCCTTTGCTGGCTATGCAGTGAGAATTTGTGTCTTACTAATGTATGTTTATTGTCCTCAGAGCTTTTGGTCATCCCAGCCAGCACTGAAATTAATCCTGTATGCTTAACAGTCTTCCATTCCTAGACCACCTCTTGCATCTAGCTTGTGTGTCGGAGGACATAAATTTAACACCAAGCCCCTGAGATTTGAGATGCTGAAAAAACACTGGTGCATTTAAGCTGCCCCCCTATTCCATAACAACTATCTGCAGCACTGGTCTCTATTGAATACTGACTATGCTGACAGCTCTTCTGCTACCTATCCCTAACACTTTATATTATCATTGATGAAAGTATTGTCACAGCTGACACTGCCAAGGGCACTGAGAGGGAGTCAGGGGGTCCCATTAAAATGTGGCTATGGGGCTCCACATTCTGCAGTTAAGCCCTTGCCGTCAACATTATATAGAAGGGCTCCAATTACTAAGAAATTATAAATCGCAAGGCACCCAGGCAGTACATTTTGTAAAAGTCCTGAAGCAAACTATAGGATAACAACCCCCATTCTACAGGTAGCTGTGCAGTACGCATTATTGTCTGCTCACATTATTGATCATGAGGTGCATTATGGTCTTTGGCATGAGGTCACGGATGGACTTGTTTATGATTCCCATGTAGGAGTCCACCAAATTCCTTATGGTTTCCACTTGTCTCTCCAGCTGGGGATCCATGGAGAAGGTATTCTCTTGTACGTCATCTTCATTTTCTGCCTGAAAGACATAAGCAAAGATTTTATCTGACCTGCGTGAAGACAGGTCAGTTTCTTAGAATATGTCCAACTTGCTGAATAAAAAAAATAACCAAATGGAGGATCAATTGTGTGAATAATTTTTTTTTGTTAAGTTAACCTTTCACAAACCTGAGGAATTTAAAATAAGAATAAAATGGATTATTTCTACATACTTACCTGTAAAATCCATTTCTTGGAGTACACTGTGGGCCACAGAGCAGGCCATAACAATGACTATGTGGGTTAAATGCCACCTATAGTTGAATAAACACTGGCTGACCAAACAGGAAGTCCTCCCCCATATAACCCCTCCTACACAGGAATTTTTTTAGAAAGTAATGAAAATCCAGAAAGAGGGGAGGGACCTCTGTGTCCCGTGATGTACTCCAAGAAATGGATTTTACAGGTACATCACGGGACAGAGAGCAGGCCATAATAATGACTATGTGGGATGTCCTAAAGCAATAACCTTTAGGGGTGGGTGACATTACAATAACCACGGCCAACATTCCAAAAGGGAGCTATTTAGCTGTACATAAAACCCTGTGGTCAAAATCAGAATCCTCCTTGGCTCGGACATCGACCTGGTAAAACCTTGAGAGTGTATGAACCAAAGACCATGTAGCAGCCTTGCAAACATGAGCAATTGACGCATGGTGGCAGATAGCCCAAGATGCCCCCACACTCCTGGTGTGCTTTCACTCGAAAGGATGGAACCTTGCTCTTTATACCATAGGTTTGAATGATTAGCTGTGACTTAGAATCCACTTAGAATTAGTTGATTTGGATGTCGCCTGTTCTCTCCTGCGACCTTCCGGCAAAAAAAAACCCAAGGATTCAATCTTTCTAATCTGTGCCGTCATTTTCAAAAAGACTTATTGCCCGAACCACATCCACGGCATACAAAAATCGTTTTGCCGTTTGGGGCCTAGGAGAGAATGAAGGCAGAACAATGTCCTGATTGAGATGAAAACTAGAAACCACGTTTGGCAAAGAGGACAGATGAGGCCGTAACACCACCTTATCCTGATGTAAAACTGAAAAAGGTTCCTTACAAGAAAGAACTGCCGACTCCGATGTACTTCTTGCAGAGGTGATTGCCACCAAAAACAGAACCTTTCAAGTTAGCAGAACTAACGGAATCTCCCTGATAGGTTCAAATGGTGGCTTGTCTGACAGGAGGAATAGTAAGCATCACTCCCTGTAAAAAAAAAGGAAAAAAAAAAAATAGTACGCTTCAAAGAGTGAGAAGCAATAGGTCTTTAGAAGAAAACAGCTAAGGCTGAAACCTGACCCTTAATAGTACCAACAGCCAAATTTTTTTCTACTCCTGATTGAAGAAAATACAAAATTCTCCCAATCAAATACTTCCGGGGGTGCTAATTACAACCCTCACACCAAGAAATATGCCTTCCAAGTTCTATAATTAATGTTTCCAGAAACTAGCTTCCTAGCGTTCAACATTGTGTGGATAACCGAGTGACACTCCCCTATCTTTCAAGATTTGGGTCTCAACAGCAATGCTGTCAAATTCAGTGACCGTAAAGCTGGGTGCAATATAGGTCCCTGAGACAGCAGGTCTGACCGATCTGGGAGAGGCCATGGATCGCCCACTGCTAGCCTCACAGTGTCTACATACCAACACCTTCTTGGCTAGGCTGGTGCCATTAATATCACCGGAATCACCTCATCTCGAAACCTGCGTAGTAGCCACGGGAGTAGCTGAATTGGGGGGAAAAGCATAGATTAGGGGGAACTGATCCCACGGTATCACCAAGGCATCTACCCCTATCGCAATAGGGTCCCGCGTCCTGGACACAAACCTATCCATCTGGCTGTTGAACCTGGACAAGGACATGCGGTAATCCAGCGCTTGAACCTTTTTGTTCCATGCCGACAGAATATTCCTCTGCAAAGGTATTGAGTGGAACTGCGCATAGGACACTGCCTCGAACGAGTATGCCATCTTCCCCATTAACTTTATGCAGAAACGAATGGAAGAATACGTCCTGCTCCTTAAACTCAGAACCTGATCTCAGGGCGTGGCCCTTTCCTGGAGAAAGAAACACCTTTCCCTGAACAGTGTCTAGGACCAATCCCAAATACTCCAGACACTGTACGGGCTACAGAGCCGACTTCTTGAAGTTCAGAACCCAGCTCCAACATTCCGGAGTATGAATCGCAAGAGCCACATTTTTCCCTCAGGCTTGGACCAGACTGACCCCTGAGCAGTAGATCATCCAGATGACCCAAAAGCAGCCCCAGAACTGGAGCCATAATCTTTGTAAAATACTCGAGGAGCCGTGGATAGCCCAAAAAGTTGTGCCACCTTTCTCCAAACAACAAAAATCAGAATTAGAATCTGACCTGGCGGGCTTCTGCACCAAGGGTTTCTTCTGGCCCTGGCCCTGAAATTTTCCCCTAGATGCAGAGCCCTATGTCTGGCAAAATGCTTGCCTACCGGAAGAAGCACCCACCACCGAAGTACCTGGCCCCTAAAAGGCCCGGCATTTGGACTTTGCAATGAGAAAAAGCCACTGGCTCCTGCTGCTGTCAGTCAAATGCTGTGAGGAGGTTGCAGGGTCAAGCCATGCTGTGGGGGTCTATGGATGCACGGCTCTGGAGCTCATCCACACAAGCTGCTTGCTATGGTGGAACACACGGAAGAGGAGGAGCTGAGAGGAGGAATGGGGCGGCACTGTGCAACATCGTTGCACAGGGCAGGCAAGTATAAACCTGTTTATTAAGATGGGCGTTCAAGTCAAATTGGCATTGGGATGCTAGCGTGGCGTTACTACACGCAGTAGTAAATGGCAAGTGTGTCCTATTACTGATAGGCAGCGCACATGTTGCAGGCCAGTCCAGAGACTGTTAATCAAGATGGCAGACCACAGAGTTACTGCGTGCATGGAACAGCATGTGGTGATAATGTTTCTTGTGAACAAAGGTGTAAAACCCATTATATCTACAGAGGAATTCAAGCACAGTATGGTGATGAGACGCTCAGCTGCGGTAAGAAATTTAAATGGTGTAAACATTTCAAAAATGGCCATACGTCCGTCAGTGACTATCCCAGCTGTGGTAGTTTCCAGCCCACAGTATTCATTCCCGAGAACATTCAGTGTGTGGAACGCCTGATCCTGGGTAATCGACGCATAACCGGTCTTGAAACTGCACAAGAGACAAATCTTTCTGTGGGAACGTTGAACAGGTAAAGTGATGGCAAGTGTTTTCTGGGACAAACATTATGGCATTATTCATGTGGATTTTCTACCTTGTGGTGCCACTATCAACAGTGATTACTGTTGTGTTTTAAGTGCATGCGTGTCTGTAAAAAAACAGAGCCTGGTGTGATCACTAAGGGCATTCTGATTCTCCAAGACAACGCACAAGCTCATACTGCTCTCTACATTACAGCAACTCGGCTCGGAGGTATTGCCAAACCCCCTTACAGCCCGGACCTCTGAATGATTTCCACCTGTTTGGACCCCTCGGAGGTCAGAATTCCAGCACTGATGAAGTAAAGCAGGTTGTCCTAGGATGGTTCAGGCGTACTGACAAATCTTTCTATGCCGAAGCTTTCCAGGCATTAGTTATAAGCTGGGACAAGTGTATACATTTAGCAGGGATGCAGTTCCCACTCCTTGAAATTTGCACTTGAAATAAATGCAGTTCCCACTCCTTGAAATTTGCACTTTTATTAGATGAACTCAAAAGTCCTGGTTGGACTTGAACGCTCCTCGTATTTTAACGGAATAAAAAAAAAAAAAAATTGATTTAGACTTCACAACTGCTTAGACTTCAGTGGCCCATACTTCCAGTCTATCTACAGCATTAACACTGCAGTTTTTGCAATATGGATGGTTGAATCCATTTTTTTTTGCGATCAGCCCCCCGGCTAATAATAAAACAAAAAGCATCCATGGCCAGCCTTACTGTCTGGTGTTTGTGTTACTCTCTTGTCTGCACTAGACTGCAGCTTCTGTTCTGGAACAACCTACATACAGAATGCTGAATCATTATGTAGTTATTACCTGGTCTTTTTCGGGGTACACTCCTGCTCGAAGAAATGAGGCTTTCCAGCTATCTACGTCCTCTTGAGATTCACAGGCAAGTTCTATTTGACGTAGATCCTTATAAACGTTCCTACAATGACCATACAAAAGACAGGTTAACAAATAGTTCTTAATATTTTGTATAGAAGGCTTAGAAGCACTGTAAGATTTTTTTTTTCTATGTTGGAGAGATTTCCTCTTAGGCTGACCATACACTATACAATCTGACTGTACAATTTTCTTTAGATCTACCATCAACTATGTAGTGCAACGGCCTGCCTGATTTGGTGTATATTGAATGCATGGTTTAGGTTTGTCCTCATATTACATAGTTTTGTACCTGAACCAACAGGGATAGCAAAAAGTGAATCAGCCTGAAAAAAATAAGTGGTTGGGAGATACACTTGTGCAGCCCTAACTACATCCAGATTATTGAGGGAAATTCCTTTTTGATGAACTGGACCCAGATAGAGGTACTGGAGAAAAAAGTCCTGGTTTAGGTAAAAGGCCTACCTTAGGAAAAAAGGAAGTCCTGGACCTCAACACCACTTTGTCCCTATGCCAGACCAAAAGGGTTCCTTGCAAGATAATGTCACCAGGTCAGGTACCCTCTAGCAGAGGTGATGGTTACAAGGAAAACCACCATGAGGGTGAGAGTAGAACGCAATGTCTCTAATGGGTTCAAATTGCTTTTTCTGATGTGCAGAGAGAACCAGATTCAGATTCCAATGAATTACTGGGAAACAGAGGGATTCTCTGTACAAAGATCGAGTGGCCATAAGTCTCTGAAAAAAATGGAAAGGGCAGACACCTGACCTTTAATAGTAATGAGAGCCAAACACAGGTCCAAACCCAGCTACAGGAACAAGAGGATTTGTCCTACTGAGAAGTAAAAGGGGTAAACATTCCGAGACTCAAAAAATGAAATACGTCTTCCACAGTCATTGGTAGACTTTTAGTCCGATTCCTATGATGCTTACATCTAGGAAGTCTGCTTCCCTCAGAGATGCCTTAGAACCTGGACTTCAACAGCCATTCCATTAAAGCTTGTGGTTGAGAAACAGGATAGCAATCAGCCCTTCAGAGAGAAGATCACAACAATCTGACAGTCCTCAAGGAGCATGTGCCAGAAATCTTACCAGGTTGGGGTACCACTTTTGCCTGGGCCAGTCCAGGTTAATGAGGATCTTCAAAATGCTCTCCATCTTGATCCCACTAAGCAGGCGAGAAAGAAGTTTCAGGAGAGGAAGGCATAGATCAGGCGTAATGCCATTGAGCAACCAGTGCATCCACTACTGCTGCCAGGGGATCCCTGTACCTGAAAACAAGCCTGGCCAGTTTGTTGAACCTGGAGGCCAGAAAGTCCACATCAGATATCCCTACTGGTTGCACAGATCCAGGAACATCTTTGGGAGTGCAGAAACCCTCTCTGGGGTCCAAACACTGCCAGCTGAGGAGGTTTGCAGGACAATTGCCTATGACTGGAATGTACACGTTTGGACAATAAATTTCTGCTCTGACTCACTCTACCTCTCTTGCAGCAGCTGGACTTCTGGATCCCCTAAACTGTTGGTGTACACCATAGCCATGGCTTTATATGTCTGAATTTGCATCAGACAACCATCCATCAGAATGGTCTAAAGTTAAAGTGACAGCCAAATTTGTCCAATATCCTAGGAAGTTTAATGGGAGATCAGACTTCAATGACAACCAAATCCCCTGCACCAGCAGGGTGCCATATAATAAGGCTTACCTGTAGGCACTGTAAATATCTCCTAAATGTGCACCGTTTGGGAGATACTTACCTGTGTAGAGCATTGTCATATGTGCTCTGAAGGAATGGTATGCCTGTGCCATTCCTTCAGAGCTGTGTGCCGTTGAAAGTGACTCCCCCGCCTCCCCACATATACAAATCTACAAAAGTACAAGCGCACGCTGGGGAGCCTACGCATGAAAACGTTGATTGCGATACACGTCACATATCGCCGCGCGCGCCAGAATAAGAGCAATAATTCTAGCACCAGATCTCCTCCGTAACGCTAAACTGATGACCTACAAGGGTCGCCTATAAAAAAAAATGTAGGGTACTGAAGTTTGTCGCCATTTCACGAGCACAGGCAAATTTAAGGTTTGACATGTTGGATATCTATTTACTTGGTGGAACCTCATCTTTTATACTTTACAAAAAAATAGGGCAATTTATTGCTTTTTTGTGCCCTAAATTTAATTTTATGTAGTTTTTACTCCAATTTTGCGTTTCCTAGACCTTTGCGGTAAGATCATGTGACATAAAAAATTGGAACTACCACTATTTTATTCTCTAGGTTCTCTGATTTCAGAAAATATATCATGTTTGCGGGTTTTGTGTAATCTTCAAGCCTAAAATGATTTTTTTAAATGTGCAAAAAACGCAAAAATGGCTCTGGCAGCAAAAAGGATAAAGGATAAGCCCGACACTCCCCTTTCCTGACAAGCACCCAATCAGTGCTCACTACACTGCAAAGTCTCTCTCCTCCCTGCTAGTTCCTGGGTGAGGTGTTGTAGACAGGCAGGGAGGGAAGGAGGAGATAAAATGGCGCAATGTCAAAAAAAAAATTAAACGTTTAAGTCACCATAAAGCCCTTTTTGATTTTAAAAGTCCCAGACATTACTAATAGCACCTCAGATTTAAATACGGTTTGGGTTAAAATTGATTTTTTTTTTTGGATCAAGACAAGTATATTGGGACACAGATTAGTCTCTGGACAAGTAGTTTTAAAAAAAACAAAAAAAAAAAACAAAAAAAACTTTCCACACCCCTGGTAGACTGAGCAGGATAAGGTGCATCTAGCCTAAGACTAGTATTGCTCAATGAGTCTACCATACCTAGCATGTGGTAAGAAGCTGAAGAATTAACTTCACAAATTACAGTGGTGAAAAATCATCAGAAGCTTCTGCTAAAATATTAGTATCCCCATTACGGTCTGCAAATGTAAGTGAGCCAGGCATTTCATGAATATAATCAGGGGTAGGGTAGACAGAATGTGTTTTGCTGTTGGTACCCATTGTTTCCACAACTAGCTATAGCCTCTGGAGCAATTCAGACATGTGGCAGAGATTCGTTAGGAAAACAAGTCACATGTTGCAAGGCTGTGAGGGACCGGATTTGTTGGGATGGAGCAAAGCCAGTGAACAGCTTTCAACCTGAAAGGAACTTGGAGATTCCTTCAGGCCTGAACGAATTTTCACTACTTGTCCCATGTGCTCCTGCTCCCAAGCACCAGTAATCTGCCATTGCTAAATGAGGATGTGGGGTACCCACAGAATGGATGCAAACCGAGGGGGTTCAACATGTTCAGTATGAAGGCAATTCAATAAGCCAGGCCTTGACTGAGTTCCTGCGGCTGTGTCTGAGGTTTTAGGCAACAGGTGAGAAAGCTATCAGCTTGTGTCAGCAGCGGAAAGTGTCAGTTGCAAGTGTGCAATTAAAAGGTCTTTTGAGAACAGCACTAGCCAGAGAGAAATTTCCAGCAGTGAGATTTAAAAAACAAACAAAAGAACAAAAAAGGACTATAATATTAAATTTAACTATAAGGCCAAACAAAGCGAGACAATAACTAAGGGAAAAGTAAAAAAAAAAAATATATATGTGTAAAGATACAGGCAAACCCTGTCTTACCTTCTCCACCTTGCTACCCCATCCAGGGATGTGACTTTGCCGGTCACAGTGGAAATACCCCCCTAGGAGGACTTCAGGGTCTGGGTGCCACTGGAATGGACCACAGCCCTGAACTTGTATTGAACCCTGTTGGGTACATTTGTTACACCATGTGCCAAAGTGAATGCTGAATACATGTTCCAATGCTTGATCAAGAACCAATTCCTGTGTCCTATGCTGTAGGATTAAGATAAAACGTTTTCTTTTAGAGAAAAAAAGGCTAGAATCCCAGTCAGCTTTAATTGCCATCTTGGGCTCTGCTGCAGATTTGTCATCATGTCCTGTCTCGAAAACCTGTTATTACGACAACTGTTTTGGACGTGTAGGCCAATTAAGATCTTTTTTTAGGTCATTTTCTCCTAGCTCCATGAGCTTTCACATCCAGGGTGAGCCATTGAGTCCCATATATATGTATATATATTTGATGAAATACCTTGTATTGGATATATTAAAGTTGTTTGGAAATTGAACAATTTTCCTTTGATATACCTTTAGACTGCCTTGGCGGTAGAAATTTCCTAAAAAAATCTCCCCTAAAGAAGCCCATGAGGGCGAAACATGTAGGGAGTATACTACATTTTCACCTGCCCTTGATCTATCCATTAAATGCATGTGCCTCTACTATGGGGACTCACAAATTGTAGAGTTAGGACCACAGATTATCAGGGTGCCGTGTCGTGGCTCTGTGGCTTACGTATGTATTTGCAAATGTGTGCTAACTAAACCCCTGTTATAAACGCATACTGTTAGACAGGTTAATTCGGTTGTTAGCAAGCTGGCTGGCAAGTTGTCCAAGAACATTGTTCTCTCCCCCTTATTCACTATGTGATGCCTGTTTATGTGTCCTTGCTTCATAAGCCAGTTATAGACTTGGGCGGGTGGCCACTTTTATTGTATAGTATACTACATTTACCTAACCAAGTTTGAATTCTTAGTTGGTATTCTTATTATTTATTTATCGAGTTTATATAGCGCCAAAGGGTTTTCTCAGCGCTGTACAATAGAGGGGGGGACAATACATGAAACAGAACAGTAACATCAAACAGTACACAAGGGGTAAGAGGGCCCTACTCTTACGAGCTTACAATCTAGGAGGGAGGGGGTAGAGGCACAGGAGGAAACGGCTGTGGGGGATGGAGTGGTAGGAGGAGGAAAGGGCAGCGGCTGTTAGGTGAGGGTGGGGTAGGCTTCCCTGAAGAGGTGGGTTTTCAGGGAGCGCCTGAAGGTGAGGAGGGAAGGTGACAGTCTGATGGATTGGGGTAGTGAGTTCCAGAGGATGGGGGAGGACCTGGAGAAGTCTTGCAGTCGTGCGTGGGAGGAGGAGACCAGGGAGCAAGATAGAAGGAGGTCCTGTGAAGAGCGAAGGGTACGGGTAGGGTGGTACCTGGGAATCAGGTCGGTGAGGTAGTTAGGGGCAGTGTTGTGAATGGCCTTATAGGTCAGGGTGAGCAATTTGAATTTAATGCGTTGGGCAATGGGGAGCCAGTGGAGGGAGAGGCAGAGGGGGGTGGCAGAGGTGGAGCGGCTGGTGAGGTGGATGAGTCTGGCAGCTGAGTTCAGGATGGTCTGAAGCGGGGAGAGTTTGCACTGGGGTAGGTCGGTGAGGAGGGAGTTGAAGTAGTCAAGGCGTGAGATAATCAGGGAGTGTACGAGTAGTTTAGTGGTGTCTGGGGTAAGGAAGGAGCGTATCTTGGCGATGTTCCGGAGGTGGAGCCTGCATGTGTTTGTAAGTGATTTGATATGAGGTTGAAAGGAAAGGTTTGAGTCCAGAATGACGCCAAGGACCTTGGCTTGCTGGGCGGGATTGATGGTGGTGGTGGTGGTGTTGATGGAAAGGATGGGGGGGGGGGCGCGGGCTGGGGGGAAGACGAGAAGCTCGGTTTTGGAAAGGTTGAGCTTGAGGAAATGGAGCGACATCCAGTCGGAGATGTTGTTTAGGAGGTGAGTGATGCGAGCGGAGAATGTAGGGGTGAGGTGAGGGGTGGATAGGTAGATTTGAGTATCATCAGCGTAGAAGTGGTAGTTGAAGCCGTGGGAGTGTATGAGTTTGCCAAGGGAGGAGGTGTAGATGGAGAAGAGAAGGGGTCCAAGGACAGAGCCCTGGGGGACCCCAACAGAGAGGGGGAGGGAAGAGGAGGTGGCATCGTTGTAGGAAACGCTGAAGGAGCGTTGGGATAGATAGGACGAGAACCAAGAGAGCGGTGTCTCTGATGCCAAGGGAGAGTAGTTAATTAAGGAGGAGGGGGTGGTCGACTGTCAAAGGCCGCGGAGAGGTCTAGGAGGAGGAGGACAGAGTAGTCGCGCCTTTGGCGGTTAGTAGATCGTTGGTGATTTTGAGGAGGGCAGTTTCGGTGGAGTGTAGGGGACGGAAGCCGGACTGTAGTGGGTCAGGGAGGTTGCTGTCGGTTAGGTGGGCGCTTAGGCGATCGAAGACCAAGCGCTCAAGGAGCTTGGAAGTGAGTGGCAGCAGGGAAATTGGTCTGAGGTTGTTGAGGTCAGTGGGGTCCAGGGAGGGCTTTTTGAGTATGGGGGTGATGTGCGCATGTTTTAGGGGGGAGGGGAAGACGCCAGTAGAGAGGGAGAGATTGAAGATGTGGGTAAGGGAGCGGATGAGGGAAGAGGGGGGTGACCGGAGGAGTTGAGAGGGGATAGGGTCCAGGGGGCAGGTAGTGAGGCGGGCTTCTGAGAAGACTCTGGTGACTTCCTCAGTGGTAGTAGGGCTGAAGGAGTGCAGTGATGGGGGGGTTACGGTAGGCAGGGCCTTGGGTGTAGTGGGGGGCAGTGCCGTTGCGAGGTCAGAGGAGGGGAGAGATGAGGGGGTGATGGAAGGGGGGAGGCTAGATGGGGAGGTAGATTGCAAGTTGACTATGTCCTTGCGAATTGCGTCAATCTTGTTGTGGAGATGAGTGGCAATCTCGTGGGCGGTAAGTGAGGTACTGAGTGGAGGAGGGGGGGGAGAGAGCAGGGAGTTGAAGGTGGAGAAGAGTCGGCGAGGGCAGGTGGAGAGGGTGTTGATCAGGTTAACGAAGTAGGCCTGCTTGGCGGCGTGGAGGGAGGAGGTGTAGGTGAGGAAGGCAGATTTGTAGAGGGAGAATGCATGAGGGGACCTGGTTTTGCGCCATAGTCTCTCCAGCGCACGACTGCGACGTTTGAGGCATTTAGTATGGTCGTTCTGCCATGGTTGGAGCGGTCTGGGTTTGATGTTGCGTGTGGTTAGGGGTGCCAGAGAGTCTAGGGTAGCTGATAGTGAGTCGTTGTATGCGGTGGTGGCTAGGTCAGGACATGACAGTGGAAGGATGCTGTCGTGTAAGCGGTCGGCAGCCGAGTGGAGGGGGGCCGGGTGCAGGTTGCGGAGGTTGCGGCTGGTGATGGTTTGGCGCACGGGGGGAGTTAGGGGAAGGGGAGATGGAGAACATGAGGAGGTGGTGGTCGGAGAGAGGGAAGGGGGTGTTAGTGAAGTGGTTAAGGATACAGAAGTGGGAGAAGACGAGGTCCAGGGTATTCCCATTGATGTGGGTGGAGGATTGAGTGTATTGTGTGAGCGCGAAGGAGGAGGTTAGGTGGAGGAGTTGGGAGGTAGCTGGGGTGTTGTCGTTGATGGGGATGTTGAAGTCCCCGAGGATGATGGTCGGTAGCTCAGAGGAGAGGAAGACGGGAAGCCAGGCGGCGAAGTCATCCAGGAAGCGGGCTATGGATCCGGGGGGCCTGTAGATCACTGCGATCCTTAGGGGGGTGAGTGAGAAGAGCCGGATGCAGTGAGCCTCGAAGGAGGAGAAGGTTAGGGAGGGGGGGTTAGGGAGGACCTGGAAGGTGCTCAGCGGTGATAGGAGCAGGCCGACACCACCACCTTTGTGACCGCTCAGTCTTGGTGAATGGGACCAGACGAGACCTCCATGGGAGAGTGCCGCAGGGGAGGTAGTGTCAGTGGCCTGTACCCAGGTTTCGGTGATGGCTAGGAGGTTGAGGGAGCGGGAGATAAAGAGGTCATGGATGGCAGTTAGTTTGTTGCAAACCGAACGGGCGTTCAGAAGTGCAACCGAGAGAGGGGGGATGGATGCGGGGAGGAGGTGCACAGGTATGAGGTTGAGGGGGTTGCGGCGGCTAGCGGGGGCAGGGGGGTCCCTGGAGGGGGGGTTCCTGGAGGGGGGAGAGGTGGTGAGGGGCCAGGGTTCGGGGAGATGTCCCCAGCGGATAGGAGAAGGGTGAGGAGGGTGGCATGGGAATGGGAGGTGTAGGAGCGTGTGGGTCTGGTAGTGGTGGCACGTCAGTCGACCGGGGAGTGGAGTACCAGGAGGAGGTGGTGAGTGCCGTAGTGGGGAGAGGGCAGAAGTGAAGGGGCAATGTAGAGCTGTTTTGGGGGGGTGGGCGGGTAGAGGGAGGCGATTTTTGGGATGGAGGAGAGGAAAACGAGGAGGAGAAGTGCAGGTGGCATGCTGGGGGGAGTGCAGTGCTGTTCGGGTCAGGGGAGGTGAAGGGATATGGGTCAGGGCGAGGTGATGTGGAGAGTCTGTATCACCGTGGAGTCCACTAGAGTCCTTCTGTAGCTGCAATCTGTGGGTGCAGTATGCTGGCGTCCGAGGCGTCTTCAGTGGGTCCGGTGGATCGGCGAGTGGAGGGGTCGTAGGGTGCGATGTCTGGGGGTGTTGGTAGGCACGGCGTCTGGTGATGCTGGCGGCTCGGTGACTGGAGATTCGCTGGGTGGTCCGGGAGATTCGCTGGGCGACGTCTTGATTCGCTGGGTGGTCCGGGTGTTGGGTGTCCAGAGGTGGTAGCTGGGTGGTCCGGGTGTTGGGTGTCCAGAGGTGGTAGCTGGGTGCCCGGTAGCTGGGTGTCCAGGGGTGGTAGCTGGGTGCCCGGTAGCTGGGTGTCCAGGGGTGGTAGCTGGGTGCCCGGTAGCTGGGTGTCCAGGGGTGGTAGCTGGGTGCCCGGTAGCTGGGTGTCCGGTAGCTGGGTGTCCAGGGGTGGTAGCTGGGTGTCCGGTAGCTGGGTGCAGGGTGTCCAGGGGTGGGCCCAGAACCGATGTATGGGTTGGGCAGCGGAGCAGCGATCAGTGGGCCTGAGCTGGTTCCTGGTGGTCAGGGATGGACACAGGGCTAGTGGGGAGGGCCCTGCGGAGGCTGGCAGGTCTGTGGGGATCGGTGGTGGCAGCTTACCCGTTCTGGTGGTGCTGCCGTGCAGGTATCCTGGGGTGGTCCTGGGCTGCTGTCAGCTTGGTGGTCCTTGCTGTTCCTGGTGGTCCAGGGTAGTCAACGAGGACCCAGGGCTGATGGGGAGGGCCCTGGGCAGGCAGGCAGGTCGGTGGTACCCGGTGGGCAGAGCGGAGACGGTCCGGGCGGATGTTCGGCGATGCGGTCTGGTCGCGGCAAAAATTGAGGCCCTGGCTTCAGGTGCGCGGGTAGGCCGCGATTCCCGGAGCTCCGGGAAAAGGTCCAGAAGCCTTCCCTGGTGGTCGGGCTGGGCCGGGAGTGTCTTAGGGGCCCCGCTGGGATCCACTGCGGGCCGGATGGCAGCGGATTGGGGCTAGGAGCGCAGGAGCTCCTAACGCATGTCTGTGTGTACACGCATGTGTATTCTTAGAATTGAAATTGTTTTTATGTTTCTGTATTTTTTCCTCTCTTTGTTTTTTACCAAAATACGAAATACAAATTATATAACTTTTAATGTGTGGCATTCATGTCTATGCACCTTGAAAGTCCCATCTTCTCTATTGAATATTTGCAATTTTAAGGGATGTGGTGCAATAATCATATCTGGTCACTCGCTCGCCACTTCATGGTTATTATGACCAAACAAATCTCTACAATAGAACCCCATACAGAAATACAGCTTGATAAGTAATTTAAACTTTCCCCACTGTAATCAAAAAAAACAAAAGAAACCACCCCCCTCAAAAAACAGATGTTTTGGCTGGACATACATACACTAAGCAGAACATATGCTGACATATCTAATAAATGAATACAAAATGTATAAAAGGAACCTGGAGCTCATATAACCAAACCTGCATTTCAATAAGGCATATTAATTCCCAGTACAATATAAATCCGTAACAGGCAACTTACACATGGCCCCCTGGCTGCTCACCTTGACTCTGTGTTAAAAATGGCAAAGATGTGTTTGGTGGACATGAACCCTTTCTCTACATCTCGGATCTTCAGGTTGTCAAGAGGCAGCATGTACTTCTTCTCTTTCTCCTGCAGGGGCAGAGGAGAGTTCATCAACGTGTGATGGAGTAAAAGTTATCAGCCACAGGTACCACTTTCTGTTCCCGATGAAATCTTGAAAATGCGGCACCAGTGGGCAACACATTATTACAATTCCTTATTAGTAATTTTATATTTAATAAAATAAGTTACTAGTGACTTGTAAGCAAAAAAGCTTTAATATATAGTCTAAAAAAATCACTTATTTTTATACAAACTTTTTAAAACTTCTGCCGGCCATGGTAGCACTCAGCGGAACAACTGCGAGCTTCCAGGAGAGAAAACAGTTAATGCAAGGCAGCTTATGTTACGGGTAGCGATGCAACATCTGGAACAGTTTAAGTGTCTGGGAGGACTTTTGGCGGAGGCCTATGCTGCTTCCACATGGAGGCTGCTGGATGCAGAGCCCCCCAGCCTCTTAACCCCTCCTCTCTCACTTCCTGTAGAGCCACAAATGTGCTCCGGAGGCTGCGAGCATTTCAATGCCACGTCACAGGAGCCTGGATATCCCTGGGCTCGCTCTGCAGCATCCACTCCTGCAGCGATATAGGGAAGCCTGGTAAGAGCCGCAGCTGGGGTTGTTTTTGGGTAGGTAATCTGCTTGCGACCTCCTCCTACAGCATGAACGGGGATCCATAGAAAGGGTGGGTGCTGGGGTGAGGCTCAGGATAAAAGTAAAGTGCAAGAACAGCATTGCTTTCTGGTTACCTAATGCACGATAAACACACCGGAGAAAAGTATTCCATCCAGTTATTTATGGGAGAGTCTCTGTATGGATTTAGGATGATTGTTGAGAATGCTGTATGAGTGTTATGGAGAAAGGGGAATTCAACACTAGGTCTAAGTGTGAGTGGAGCTGAGTCCGCCCTCACTTTTTTCGTAAGCGAGACAGAGAACGTAGTATAAAAACTGGAGCAATGCAAAAAAAACAAACAAACAAAAAAAAAAACTTTACTTACAGATTACAAAAAAACTGCATGCTGCCTTTTCCCTGCTGCTTGTAACTACACTCAGAGAGGGCAGCTAACAAATTCTAGGTTTAGAGAATTCTCTACCCTTCCCTGCATCTCCCTCATGAGATCTGCCACTGCTACTTCTAATCTCAGCACTGCAAGGAGTCACGGCAATTCTTTGCCGCCAGAATCTGGTGATGCATGCTTGAAAGGACTTTCAATTATTTTTTCTATGGGGAACATCCAATACAAAGTTTGGGATGAATAATTATTGCTTTATAGTATCAAGTGATACTTTAGTCAATTACATCTGCTGAATGATCAGGGTTACAGCTGGCTGCCCAGTAAGATTCAAATCTGTCAAATTAATGAGAATTAGCTATATAATATGAAAATTGGATAGGATGTAATCTGAATGTTGTCTTTTTTTTGTTGGGTCAGATAAAAATCTGTGAATGGCTCATTTAATGCTCACAAATTATGATGTTCACTAGTGCACTGATCTGAGTGTCACAAAGTAAATGAGTAATGTAGTGTGTTAAGAAAAAAAGCAATAAAAAGCCATCACATCTTGCAAACCTCCTCACCTTTCTTTACAGATTCAGAACTGTTCATCAAAGTCGTGATCACTAGAAGAACTGTTCAAGTCTCTTTTCAAACCTGCCCAGCAGTAGCAAAACCTGAAATTCTTTCTTTTGTTACATCTGAGTGAAAAAAAATAGTCCTGTCCATGCCAGGCTAAAAGTGCACAGAGGGGTTAAAAGCCATTGGGGTCACTTATGAAAACTGGATAAAAATATAAATGTGGCTGTCTCCCATAAAAACCAATTTGGATTTATCTGTCATGCTGTGTGACAGTAGGAGAGGTACTACAGAACACAGTGCCACTTCAAGTTTTCTTTGATCCACTTTTCATAATCCAGCCCCTTTGTTGCATTTGCTAATCAGACGGTTTGCTTACTCCACTTGTGCTCTAGATTTGAGAAAATCAGGTCTAGTGAGGATAGCAATATAAAGGGTTAACAGGACCTCAGGGTCAGCCTTAGATGCCAAGGTCAGTAAATTGCTAGAGGCGAATTACTAGAAGTTAGTTTGAAGATTTAACTCCGCTAACAAAGGCGGGTGCACATCTGGCGGTCGAAGGGGCACAAAGACATGACTATTCTGCAGTTCTGAGAGGCACAGGAAGTGGCGAGGAATTTTCTTGAGCGCGCCGGCTGGGATTCTGCAATTCAGAGCCTGACCCCGTTCTCCCAGTGTTCAGACTACGTGTTCGTTGGACAGTGAGTGAACAGTAGTCTACACACTGGTTAAACTGGGATGGACATCAGCCTACATGAAGACACACAGGACCTCAATGAAGATAACAGGAGACACATGGCAAGCAGATGTGTGTGAGCTAATGCTAGAATGCCACTGCCTCTTCTAAAAAGACACTCCTGTTTTTTGTTTTCCAATCGTACAGCGACATTCTAAATAAAATCTGTTCTTATGTTGTGTAACTATTTCATGTTATTTAGGTGTTGGTTTCATCCCGAAGACTGAAGCTACAATTACAGAACTGCTGTTTGCTATCTAAATACTTCACTAGTCCAAAAACAGTGTATAGAATATGTCACAGAATTAAAGGTTAAAGGGAAGACTGCAAATGTGACCAGAGCCAGTCAACCCAGTTCTGCATTATCAACTGTCAAACTCTAATGGCTCTCCAAGTCACTGAGCCCTCCTTGTCCCACTTTATTTTGCTGATCACCATGAGGGATCACAATAGGACCTCATATGCCTACTGGGTGTTTAGCCCCGATGCATGAGATTCCAGTGTTTTGTGTGCACTTGTTTCTGTACAGATATGGAGTCTCCTTTTAAGGCCCCATGCACGCTGGGTGTTTTTGCCCTGATGAATAAAATCACGGCATTCTGCTTCAAGCAGATAGTACAGGCGCACCATTCAGCCCCACTACCAGCAGCCTGTAGAAATCTAAAGAAAGCTGAAAACTGCTGCGGATAGAGTGTACTAACGCTCAGGGCAGCATGTGTCCAGGGACAAATACTGAGAATGCAAGCAGTCTGCATTCTGGGCATTCATCCCTGGGCACATGCTGCCCTAAACGTTAGTAACACGCCATGTACTGTCCAGCTGCAGAAACTTTCAGTTTGAGTTCCACAGGCTGCTGGCAGCAGCGCTGGATGGTGGACCTGTGCCATCCACTTGCAGCAAAATGCTGGGATCTTGTGCACCTGGTGTGCATGGGGCCTTAAAAGAAGACTCCATACCTGCACAGAAAAAAAATGGCTGCTGCAGTCACCCTGACCTTACTGCAGCTGCAGACACAAAACCTGCAACATCCTTAAGAGACATGCAGTGCATCTGAACAACATTTTGAGGTTAAGCTCCTCTTGCACAACTTCAGAGAAAACAAAAATTACAAAATTAAAAAAAAAAAAAAAAAGACAAAAGTCGGTTAAACAGGTAAATGTATGGGCAACAGGATATACCTAAGATTTTTTTCACTGTTCAAATGAGAAGTTAAACTTCAAAATGTAACCCCCAGATGTGTTTTACGGTTAAGTGGGTGCGCCCCTACTCTCTTTATTAAAGACAACTAAAGGATCCATCAGCCCAATGACACAAGGGAAAAATGGCCCAGTGTTCTGGAGTCAATGTTCTACAATAAATCTTGGTCTATCGTAGTATTTGGATTCATCATTATATGCACAGCGACGGTCAGGATACACTCTGGGAATACACGGCACTACACTAGTTTAACATGCCAGGGTTTATTAGTTAAACAAGTTACTTTGAAGAGTAAAGATTTCTCTTCTCATTTAACACATTAACCTCTTGCCGACCGCGCATAGCCGAATGACGGCTTCACCGCGGCCGGCCAGTTCTGAGTGGACGTCATATGACGTCCTCCCAGAACGCGCTCTCCTGCGCGCCCCAGGGGGCGCGCACCCGGCGATCTCCGTGATCGCTGTGTCCTACGGACACAGCTGATCACGTGATGTGGTGAAAGGCCGATCCCACCGGCCTTTTACCACGTGATCAGCGGTGTCCAATGACACGCTGATCACAGGGAAATGCAAGTGCCGGTTCTTGGCTGCACTTTCCTCACGCTGTCAGATCGTGAGGAAAGTACTGCCGAAAACCGGCAGTTGTCAGAGCGGGGATCGGCACCGATCATCAGGGCACTGATGATCAGTGCCCTGATGATCGGTGCCCAGCAGTGACACCCGCAAGTTCCGCCCAGCAGTGCGCCCACTAGCCCCGCCCACCCGTTCCCAGCAGTGCACCCACCTGTGCCCAGCAGTGCACCCACCTGTGCCACTCTGCAGTGCCACCCACCTGTGCCCAGAAGTGCCACCTACATGTGCCCACCCACCTGTGCCCACCAGTGCCACCCACCTGTGCCCACCAGTGCCACCCACCTGTGCCCACCAGTGCCACCCACCTGTGCCCACCAGTGCCACCCACCTGTGCCCACCCACCAGTGCCGCCCGCCAGTGCCACCAGCCAGTGCCACCAGCCAGTGCCACCAGCCAGTGCCCAGGGGTTGTGCCAGTCAGTGCCGCCAGTCAGTGCCCAGAAGTGATGCCAGTCAGTGCCCAGAAGTGATGCCAGTCAGTGCCCAGAAGTGATGCCAGTCAGTGCCCAGAAGTGATGCCAGTCAGTGCCGTCTATCAGTACCCATCATCAGTGTCACCTATCAGTGCCGCCTATCCGTGACCCCTAATTAGTGCTGTCTATCAGTGCCGCCTATCCGTGCCACCTCATTAGTACTGCCTATCAGTGCCCTTTAGTGCTGCCTATCAGTGCCCATCAGTGCCGCCTATCAGTGCCCATCAGTGCCGCCTCATCAATGCCCATCAGTGCCGCCTCATCAATGCAAATCAGTGAAGGAGAAAAAATACCTGTTTGAAAAATTTTATAAAAGAAATAAACTTTTTTTTTTTTTTCAAATTTTTTGCACTTTTTTAATTTATAGCGCAAAAAGTAAAGCGCCCAGTGGCGATTAAATACCACCAAAAGAAAGCTCTATTTGTGAGAAAAAAAATGATCAAAATTTCATATGGGTACAATGTTGCATGACCGCGCAATTGTCAATCAAAGTGCGGCAGCGCTGAAAGCTGAAAATTGGCCTGGTAAGGAAGGGGGTATAAGTGCCTGGTAGGCAAGTGGTTAAAGCTGAACTCCAGGAAAACTGCTAAATACGCAGGTTAAATACATATTAGGGAGAACTTTTACCTGCCAGTAAATGTTTTTAATTTCTGTCCATCTAGTCGTGATATTTACATGGCTCTGCCACACAGCATAGCCCTCTCTGGCAGGACAGGAGACATGTTTTTTTCTGCTGTGGTTAGGTAGTATAAAGCCTCCCTTTCCAGAAACATTTTCCTGTATATACATGTAGCAGCTGATCCTATTGCAGCTCCAGTCTCCTCTGTCTCCTGTTCCACTTCCCTGCATTGCATGCAGATAGTGCACACCCACCACTGCGCCACAAAAGTCACATGATCCCCACCTTTGCAGTATAAATACAAGCATCCCTTCGCCTGTGCCCTCAGTCATTCACAAAATGAATGGAGCTGCTTTCAATCTCAGGCACATACAGCTTACATAGTCCTTTCTCTGGAGCATGAACCACAGGATGGCTCCATAAGACCATAAAAGTCAAGGAGTCACCCTAAAAACTGGAAAGCAGAGCCAGCAATCAGGGGACCATGTGAAACTGCTGGAAAAGGAGTCTTTACAACATGAAGTCCTGAGGTCTGCTACATTTTTTTTTTACCAACATTATTACTTAAAAGTAAAATGTACAGGTCTTGTCCAATGTGAAGTAAGAAGAAGCAGACGGGTTTTATTAGCATAGCTGACTGGCTTCTTGTGCAGATTGTCCCCTCTACCAGTCTGAGCTCTGCTGTACAGGGGCTGCAAGAGGCCAATACCAAGTCAAATTTACTTACACTTACACCGCTTGCATTTAAGAAAAAAAAACAAATACACATATAATGATGTGAGAATATATAGCAGCATCAATGTGTGTCTTTAAAATCTTCATGAAGTTCAGCTTTAACACATCTTTACTAAATAAAACCCAAATCTACGGCAAGTAACAAGTACAGAATCCAAACATTATTAGTCCTCCCACTTTACCTCTTCATCTTTATACCAGGATAAGGACTCTGCTGTCAGCACGAACCAATATTCCTTGGAGCCTCCTTTCATGATGCTGATGTTGTTGATGGTCAACCAACCTCTCCTGATCACCTGAAGAGAGAAAGAGGGGAAAAATGTACAACATGGGGGATGGGAGATAGAAAACAAAAGGGTGGTAGGCACTCTACTAGTTTATTTCTGTAAAATCCTTATTAAAATCAGAACTTGTGCCACTAGGCCCTAGCAATAATAACAGGAGAAAAAAAAACTCCTTTTTGTCCCTTGCAATCCCATCCAACAGACACCTAGTACAGATAGAACAATGAAAGCATACTGGCAGGGGCGGACTGACAACTCATGGGGCCCCTGGGCAATAGGGGATCATAGGGCCCCTGTGTCCTTGCCCAAACTCAAAAAAGCCACCAGGGGCATCTTATGGGGCCCCCTACTGACCCCAGGCCCTCGGGCAGTGCCCGAGTTTCCAAATGGTCAGTCCACCCCTGCATACTGGTTACTAATCAGCAAGCCCATGAGTGTCTGTGCTCCAAGTTCAATGAAACTTGCTTGGAGACGGACACATTATGGGCAAAACGATCCAGATAATTTTGTTAGAGGAAGACTCTGAAAACCAAAAACTAGAACTGACAGACTACAACATATGTAATCTTTTAGATTTTGCCCAAAGTTCCACTTTAAGACCAAGATGGCTTAAAGTAACCCAATTCAAAAAGCTATAGACATTAAGTAAAATTCAGCTATTGTCATTTAAATTAAACTCCCCTAAGCTGCTGAAAAGTTAATTCTACATGCTCCCTCCTTTTGCTGTTGTAGTGAAACAACTGCTTGTATCAACCATCAAAATTCTCCCTTTTCATTTACTTAAACATTAAAAAAAAACAAAACCCAAAAAAACACTTAAATGATGATTATTACTGGCACAAACCATCACATTTCTGTAGCCCATTATGGTACATAAGGTTTAGAATCAAACCTGTATGCCAGGTTGCAGAAAAGTTTGGCCATAGAGGTGCTCAATGACAGCCAAGTCTCATAACCAACAGGTCTACAGCCCAACTTGCTGCAAACAGTATGGAGGCACAGAGGATAAGAGCAGGCCTGAAGCACCACATTTCCAAAATATTATCAAGACTTCATCACTGGTAGGGCCAAGCACAGGATCTACACCCTCCAGATATAGATATATAGATATATATATATTGTTTTTTTCTGAATTCTTTATTTGGCTTTATTTTCTACATAGGATCCTGTTCTAGTTACGCCCAAGAACTATATAAAATTAAAAAAAAAAAAAAACATAAAAAAAAGAACTCTTGGAGTTACGCAGATAATTTCTGGGCAGGCAGGGAGCTTCAGATCTTTACAGAAATTTCACTTAGTAACCATAAAAAACAAAAAAAACCCCAAAAACAACCAATCTATAAACCAAGCTGATTGTACAGTCATTGAAATGCCTCACCTCCAACACCACAACACCACCAGTTCCCCTAACATTTCCAGAAATCAGTCCGCTGTTCATAGAGATCACAGAGAAATTTTGGCTCAGAGCAATGTCAGGGATCTGCTTCCGCACAGTGCAGCTCTTTTTAGGAGTTCCTGCAGCATATATTTGCCCTATTTTCCCTCCTTCGCCACTCTATAGAGCCACTGGGAACAAGGGAAAGAAGCATTGCACAAGCTTTCTGTAGTAGTATCTTAGAATACCCAGTCTCCAAATCCATATGACATCACTGGGGCATCCGTAGAGCACCAGCACTGTCAAATGAGAGGAAAGGGAGAAAATTGCATGGGTACGCAATACTGGGTGACTGACCTACGTAAAGAAATACTTGCTGCTGCAGTAGAAGGAACTTAAAGCCAACCTATTACTTTGCCCTACAGGGATAAAGCACAAATTTGCTTCAAATTTGTCAGTTATATATAACAGAGCGGTACACGCTGCAGGGCCATCACCATCATCTGTGGTTTACTACCTAGGGAGAGTGACCCCAGAATAGGCATATGATTATATGTCCTGACACCTGAAATGCACATACAGTCATGGCCGAAATTGTTGGCACCCTTGATATTTTTCCTGAAAATCAAGTATTTCACACAAAAAAGGTATTGCATTAACACATGTTTTGCTATACACATGTTTATTCCCTTTGTATGTATTGGAACAAATATAAAACAGAGGCAGAAAAGCAAATATGACATAATGTCACACAAAACCCCAAAAATGGGCTGGACAAAAGTATTGGCACCCTTAACTTAATATTTGGTTGCACACCCTTTGGAAAACATAACTGAAATCAGTCGCTTCCTATAACCATCAATAAGCTTCTGACACCTCTCACCCGGAATTTTGGACCACTCTTCCTTTGCAAACAGCTCCAGGTCTCTCTTATTGGAAGGACACCTTTTCCCAACAGCAATTTTAAGATCTCTCCACAGGTGTTCAATGGGATTTAGATCTGGGCTCATTGCTGGCCACTTCAGAACTCTCCAGCGCTTCTTTGCCATCCATTTCTGAGTGCTTTTTGACGTATGTTTGGGGTCATTGTCCTGCTGGAAGACCCAGGATCTTGGACGCAAACCCAGCTTTCTGACACTGGGCCCTACAGTGCGACCCAAAATCCTTTGGTAATCCTCAGATTTCATGATGCCTTGCACACAGTCAAGGCACCCAGTGCCAGAGGCAGCAAAACAACCCCAAAACATCATTGAACCTCCACCATATTTTACCGTAGGTACTGTGTTTTGTTCTTTGTAGGCCTCATTCCGTTTTCGGTAAACAGTAGAATGATGTGCTTTACCGAAAAGCTCTATCTTGGTCTCATCTGTCCACAAGACGTTTTCCCAGAAGGCTTTTGGCTTACTCAAGTACATTTTGGCAAACTGTAGTCTTGCTTTTTTATGTCTCTGTGTCAGCAGTGGGGTCCTCCTGGGTCTCCTGCCATAGCGTTTCATTTCATTTAAATGTCGACGGATAGTTCGCGCTGACACTGATGCTCCCTGAGCCTGCAGGACAGCTTGAATGTCTTTGGAACATGTTTGGGGCTGCTTATCCACCATCCGGACTATTCTGCGTTGCAATCTTTCATCAATTTTCCTCATCCGTCCACGACCAGGGAGATTAGCTACAGTGCCATGGGTTGCAAACTTCTTGATAATGTTGCGCACTGTGGACAAAGGCAAATCTAGTTCTCTGGAGATGGACTTGTAACCTTGAGATTGTTGATATTTTGCCACAATTTTGGTTCTCAGGTCCTCAGACAGTTCTCGTCTCCTCTTTCTGTTGTCCATGCTTAGTGTGGCACAGACAGACACACAATGCAAAGGTTAAGTGAACGTCTCTCCTTTTTATCTGCTTTCAGGTGTGATTTCTATATTGCCCACACCTGTTACTTGCCCCAGGTGAGTTTACAGGAGCATCACATGCTTGTAACATTCTTATTTATCCGCAGTTGTGAAAGGGTGCCAATACTTTTGTCCAGCCCATTTTTGGAGGTTTGTGTGACATTATGTCGAATTTGCTTTCTTTCCTCCCTTTTTTTGTTTTGTCCCAATACACACAAAGGGAATAAACATGTGTATAGCAAAACATGTGTTAATGCAATACGTTTCGTGAGAAATACATGATTTCCTGGAGAAATATCAAGGGTGCCAACAATTTCGGCCATGACTGTACTTGCTCGTCACCAATAAAGTTTGAGGTTGTAAAGCAACAGCAAGTACGATAGCCCAGGAGCACACACCTTTTTTTTAAAAAAAAAAAACAAAAAACAGATATCTTGCAAATTTTCTATCCAGTGTGATTCTGGATGGAAATGCTATGAATTAAGGTAATTGCTGTCCCATATAACTGCATTGTCTTCGGGTGAACAAAGCTTAATACCAAGTGTAAAGCACAGCTCAATAGACACGCAGTCAGATGGGAGCGTAATGGAAGTGTTTTCTTCTACCCAAAACAAAAACATAAAGCTCCTTTAGAATTTAAAGGTGGCTTTCAAGTTTGCCTGCTAACCCCTTCCAAGAGATGTCCTGCAGGATTCAGCCCTGACATTGCCCCTATGATTAATAATATCGGTGACATCTCCTTCATTGTGTAGGCAGTCCATTTTGTAACTTGTGACAAGTGACTGTGAGATAAGACCAGGAATGGGGGACAGGACAGAAAACTCAACAGGTTCAAGCAATCGTGAACTTGGATTCTGCAACAAGACAAACCATTCTTTAGCCACTGAAGGAAAACCACGTTTCATGATGGAATTCAACAGAAAGGTCTATAGGGAGATGCAAATGAGAAAGCATTCCTCCAAGAAAA
Organism: Staurois parvus; assembly: GCF_062004578.1. NCBI lineage: Eukaryota > Metazoa > Chordata > Amphibia > Anura > Ranidae > Staurois > Staurois parvus. The sequence continues at coordinate 1,008,541 of NW_028318696.1, read as the reverse complement.
CTACACTAAGAATTTAAACCCATTAGAATTACAATCATAATATAATGCACATTTTTCTAAACCGAATCGTTCATTCATTTTCCTTGATGGAATAAGGCCCACTAGTGGGTGTTAAGTTCCTATAAAATGTGCACCCAGCAATGAGGTCCCCCCCCTTTCTTTTAACTTTTTAGGATAAGTTTGCCTTTAGGAACATGATAAACCTGTATTTAGGATGTAGCATGTTTCTGAGTATCCTCACACCACCCCTAGAGACCCCCACATCTGTGACAGCTTCCCCACAAACACTTGGTTTAGAGGCTCCAGAGAAGAAAGGGCTGCAAATACACAGACACAGCTTATGTGGGAGGATTTGCTTCATCACTGTGAACGAGGCTTAAGGGACAAGATGTGAATGTGAAAACTTAAATGCTGACTGCATGGAAGTGTTAAGCTCACCTAACATGTTACAATCTGGTTGCACAATCGCCTTTAGATCTACCAACAAGAATGTAGTGCAAGGTCATGTCTTATTGTATAATTTAGATAGGCCCTTTTTAGGCTTGGTAGATCTAAAGCCGATTGTACAAAGATTACATGGTCAGACTGTAATGCGTATGGTGACCCTTAGACCTGTTGGGGTTTGGAGAGATTTAGGTTCACCATATACACAATCCGAATGTACAATGTCCTTTAGGTCTACCAAAAATTATGTAGTAAAGGATCTCTTTGGTTGGATACAGACCAACTGTAGAGATCATCTAGGTTCTCCAACACTGCTCACAAACAACAAACATTTGGAAAAGTGGATGCAAGGTGCTGAAAACCCTCTGTTTGGTAAATGTTTTTAATGGATAATACTGAATGATAATGGTGTGACTGTAAAGATGGGTCGTGGCAGCTTCTGCACACCAAAAAGAGTTTCCAAGATCAACTTGGGTTTAGGATATGTAGAAGTGAATTTAGAATGGAGACGCCACACCTTAATATTCATCTCCAAATACAATTTTATTCCAATGATGGTTTCCAAAGCCAACATGTTTGGGGGGCTCCACCCCTTTCATCAGGGCTTAAGAAAAAGAAAGATAACAATGCATTTAGACTCAATGTTCAGTATGTAGTTGGATGTTAATGGAGCGTTAAGAATATGCTCAGCATCCATTGGCAGCTGCTGGAATACACCTGAATACAGACTTGAATATTGAAGTGACACCAAACTCTGATTTTAAAAAAATATTCTATTTGAGTGTGTTCCCTTTGTTCTCCATGGTCCCACTCTTTTGCTCACTCCTGAGATAGAGTATGGGATTTGTAGTGTAAACGAACCACAAATAATGTGCACTGCTTGCTCCAAACACTCAGAAATGAGAGGGAAAAGGAGACATTCAAGAAAAACAGATAAGGCCTGCAAGTAGTGGATGGGTACGGTTTATTTGGGAGAAGGATATAGTTTAGTGGCATTTTAAAGGCTTTAATCCTAAATGGACATAAAAAACAAAGCACACTTGCCAGATTTACTTTAATTCCAAAAGATGTCACGCCAATCCTTGACTTTTAGGTATACTACCAGAATATATTTTAAGAGGATCATCAGTAAGACCAAAGGGAGCATGGGGGGCAAGAGGCAAAGGGATACAGGGAAAGCCCTAATACTGGTTTTGGGACAAATAAAAAAAGGATTATGGCAATATGGAGAGCAATCTAGTTTAGAAAAGAGGGATTATGTGAAACAGAAGGCATTCAGTAGCAGGAAAGCATGGATTAAAGATACAAAGATTCTTAACAAGAGAAGACACTTAGCAGCGAGCTGTAAAGAAAGGTTCTGGGAAGAGAGGCGATTAGTAGCAAGAGACCTTGGGAGAAATAAAGGGATTATGGGAAAGAATATCTTCAATAGTAGGAGAGCTTGCTAATAGAAAGGGATTTTGGGAAAGTAAAGTACCGTAATAACTGGAGTAATAGAACACAAAAACCTTAAAGTGTCTATACTCAAATACAAAAATGTAATATATTGTAGGTTATCAGTCTTTAGAGGAGTTCTCTACTAGGTTTATTACTTTTCCTCCTTTGTTTTCACCTGGTGATCCTGCCACTAATACACTTTCTGTTCTTGTGTGGTTATGCTCACTCCTTCACAATATCTCTGGAGGGAGTCATTGTTGCCACCCAGGCTGAACTTTACAGGGGTTGTAAAGGCTCAAGGTTTTTTACCTTCTTGTATTCTATGCATGAAGGTAAATAATCTGTGTGCAGCAGTGTTCCCAGCCCCCTCATTACTTACCTGAGCCCCATAGCAATCCATCGATGTGCACAACAACCTCAGTTGTCATGGGTCTTTGCCTCCTCATTGGCTGAGATGCTGCTGTCAGTCAGTCAGTCAGCCAGTGAGGGGAGAGAGGGGGCAGGGCCAACCCTCAGCTCCATTTGTGAATGGACACATGGAGCAGCGGCTTGGGAACCGCCTGCTCTGGTGCCCCCATAGCAAGCTGCCTGTCTATGGGGGCACCCGACAGAAAGGAGGAGACAGGAACGCCAGCGGGGGACCCAAGAAGAGGAGGATCCAGGCTGCACTATGCAAAACCACTGCACACAGCAGGTAAGTATAACGTGTTATTTTACAAATAAATAAACCTTTAGAAATCGCTTTAACAGATTTCTGTTCGCCATGCGTACATACAGTAGGTATAGAAAAGAGTCACCCTCCTTTAAAAAAATTAAATTTGTTGCTTTGCTAAAATGAAGACAGACACAGTTTTTGTTAATTCAGCTGTAAAACAGACTCACAGAATTGGAAAAAGGATCACCCCCACCTAAAAATGATTTGTAAACTCAACCAGGTGTAGCTAATCACACAAAGCCATTTGACTTAACTGTGATCAGCTGTGGTCATTTTGATTATCTCAGCATGAAAAGAGCTTTCCTGGAGCATTTCAGTTGCTGGTCATGCAACTGATGCAAACAACTATGGGTCGGCAAGGCACTGTCACACAATCTCCTGGATAAGTTGTCGGCAAGCACAACTCAGGAGATGGATACAAGAAAATTTCAAAGGCTTTATCAATGCCTAGAAGCACAGTGTAGTCTATTATTGGATGTGTGGAAGGTATCTGGTACAACACAGACCCTCCCTGGATCAAGACGTTGCTCCAAACTAGATGAAAGAGCCAGGAACAAATTGGTCAGAGAGACTACAGCAACTCTGAAACAGTTGTGGGGAGTAGCTGAGTGGACATTGTGTGCATGTGACAACAAATTTCACATTCTCCTCAAATGTGGCTTGTATGAGAGGGTTGCAATAAAAAAAGCTACTCCTCAAAAAAGGCCACATGCAGTCACAACTGAGCTTTGCCAAAAAACACACCTTGAAGATTCTGAGGCCACATGGAAAAAGGTATTATGGTCAGAGGAGACTAAAATTGAATGATTTGGCCTCAACACCAATCAATATGTCTGATGTAAATCCAATACAGCTGACCATCCAAATAACACCATTCCTACAATAAAGCATGGAGGTGGGAATATCCTGTTGTGGGGGAGTTTCTCTGCAGCAGGGACTGGAACACTTGTCAGGATAAAAGAACAAATGGATGGGGCAAATACCATCCAATTCTTGAGGAAAATCTGCTGCCCTCTGACAGAAAGTGGTCAATGGGAAGTTGGTTTACCTTCCAACCTGACAATGACCCAAAGAACACAGCAAAAATGACCACACATGGTTGAAAGAGGAAAAAAGGTGAATGTCCTTGCATGGCCTAGTCAAAGCCCAGACTTAAACCCCACTGAAATTCTGTGGAATGAATTGAAGACTGCAGTCCACAAACAGTCACCATCAAATTTAACTGAACCTGAGCAGTTCTGAAAAGAGTGGGCAAATACTGTAAAGTCTACACTGCGCGCACAATTATTTGGCAAGTTGTATATTTGAGGATTAATTTCATTATTGAATTGACCAAGGGAACAGTAGTTGTTCAACATGTTAATAAACCTCAAACCTGAATATTTAAGAAAGTAAAAGTGAGGTTTTGGCTTTCTTAGGAGGATATCTATGTGTGCACAATTATACGGCAACTATTCGTGTTCAGAATTATTATGCAGCTAAATGAAAAACAAAAATTGTCCCATCTCACTATATTTTCATTTGTTAAAGTGAGAATAATAAACAATTCAAAATTTACAAATAAACATTTCTGACATTTCAAAAAAGAAAATCAGTGACCAACATAGCCACCCTTCCTTTCAATAACAATCACAAGCCTTCCACTCATGGAGTCTGTCAGTTTCTTGACCTGCTGACAATCAACTTTTTGTGCAGCAGCAACCACAGCTTCCCACACAGGGTTCAGAGAGGTGTACGGTTTTCCTTAACAGTAAATCTCCTGGTTAAGAAGGGCCCAATAGGATTTAGGTCAGGTGAGGAAAGGGGGCCATGTCATTCTTTCATCTTTAATGCCTTTACTGGCTAGCCCAGCAGTGGAGTACTTTGATGCATGCGATGGAGCATTGTCCCGCATAAACATCATGGTCTTCTTGAAAGATGCAGACTTTTTCCTGTACCACTGTTGAAAGAAGTGTCTTCTAAAAACTGGCAGAAGGTTTGGGGGTTGATTTTGAGTCCATCTTCAACTCGAAAAGGTCCAACTAGCTTATCTTTAATAATACCAGCCCATACTAGAACCCCACCTCCACCTTGCTGGAGTCTGAGTTGAAGTGGAGCTCTGCGCCTGTTAAGGATTCAGCCACAGGCCCATCCATCTGGTCCGTCAAGAGTAACTCATCTCATTAGTCCAATAAATATTTCTTGACCCAGTCTAGACATTTCAACTTGTGTCTTGTTCAGTGGCAGTTTCAGCCTTTTTTATGTAGCCCATGTCTCTGTGCGCTAAACACCTTGTAGTTCTGGGCACTCCAGGTAGGTTGAAGTTCAGGAATATGACAAGACTGAAGGATAATAGGTTACTGGTAGCTTCATGTTTGATTCTTCTCAAATATTTGGAAGTAAATTTGCATCCTTTTCTCAACACGTTTCTTGTGACATAAATTGCAACAAATTGTTTGATGGTTCTGTGATAACACCCCAATATCTTAGCAATTTCAAGCGTGTTGCATCCCTCTGAAAATTGGAGTTTTTTTTTTTTTTTTTTTACATACTTACCTGTAAAAATCCATTTCTTGGAGTACATCACAGGACACAGAGCAGGCTATTCATGACTATGTGGGTTATATGCCATCTATAGGTGAATGGACACTGGTAGAACAAATCAGAAGTTCTCCCCTATATGAGCCACTATCTTCAACACTCTCCCTGCCAAAGTAATAGTAACCAAAGAAGCCACCTTCCAAGTCAAAGGATTACATTTCTTTACCTGGTTCAAAAGGCGGCCTATGCAAAGACAGCCAATGTCCCAAAGACACAAGGGTGGCCTGAGAGATTGGACCGTCCGTGTTACACCCTGCACGAAATGCCAATCAAGGAGTGAGAACAACGGTCTCTGAGGAAGAAAAATGGATAGATTCGAAATCTGATCATAAAGGGTACTTAAGGTCAGCCCTTACAATCACACATTTCCACAGGTGCCACTTCCTGGTTTCCCACCAGGCAAAAAACATTTCCAGGTCCTGTAATGGAAGTTCCCTGAAGCCGGTTTTCTAGCACTTAAAAATGCTGAGAAAACAAGGTCCAAGACCCCCCGATCTTACCAGACCTGGGCTTAAATAGCCAAGCCTTCAATCCTAGCAATAGTATACAGGATACATTAATGGACCCAAGACAAAAAGGTCTGGGCAGACCGGAAGTGTCCAAGGAGCATCCCCTGCCAGATACACTGTCATTGTATCAAGCCCTCCTAGGCTAGGCTGAGCTACTACTATTATTACTGTTACCTCCTCCTGGACCCTGCACAAAGACACGCCAATAGTTGAAACAGGGGAAGCCATAGATTAGGAGGAACTGGCCCTAAGGTGTTACCAGTGCATCTACAACTATTGCCAATGGGACTCTCAACATGGACACAACCTGTCTAACCTGTTGTAGAACCACAGAAGTCAGTAGATCCACATCTAGAGCTCCCCAACACTGGCAGATTGCCGAGAACGTCTCTGGATGCAGGGACCAGTCTCCCAGTATCAGCTGCTGACCTCTGGGGGGGATTGGGGGAATCCTTCCAGTTTCCTATACTTGGAATATGTACTGCCGACAGAGACAGAACTTGCTGTTCTGCCCCAAACAGAATGTGGTTCACCTTTTCCTGAACCACATGACTCCTGGTGCTGCCCTTGTGGTTGATATAAGCCACTGCTGTGACATTGTCAGACTAAACCCTGATCACAAACCTGTGAAACGGATTCACCCAATAATCCAGAGCAAAGCATACTGCCTGAAGTTCCAAGACATTGATGGGCAATACTCCCTCTTGTGGAGACAAAGTCCCCTGAACTGTAGCTACCTTTAAACCAGCCCCCCAACCAGAGAGATTGGCATCGATAGTTACCATCTTCCACATTACTGGAAGTAAAATGACCCCTTCTTCAAATACTAAACAACCACCAATTCAGACTCTGCAATACCCCGGGGACAAAGCCCTTTGGCAATTCAATGCTTGGATCTTCATGGTCCAGACAGATAGGGTGTTCCTCTACAAAAGACCTGGAGTGGAACCGCACAAAGGAAACCACTTCAATGTAGATACAATTTCCTCATGCAGAGATGAACTGAATACTTTGTTTATATTTCACTTTAAACTTGAAACGGACTGCTCCCTGAGCAAAAGTACATTAAGGTATTATGATATTGACACCACCCTGTGTCCTCTGGAAGCTTTTCAGACACTTGGCGGCCTATGGCAAGCCCAAGGGGCAGTGCCGCAAAACAAAAAACAGGTGATTCTTTATTACAAAATTGGCACACGAAGATATGCGTCATTAAGAACTATGGACACCCGAAATCTCTCTCTTGCAGAGAAGCCACCACTTAGCAGACCAATCCCAATCGAAACAGTAGAACATCTACTGCCTTGAGATCGAAGATAGATCTCACACCCGTTTGGTTTTGAGCCTGTCGAGTGTCTCGATTCACCTCAGAGACTGCCCTAGCATCCTCTGCCTGAGATACTTCTCAAAACACAGCCGTCTCAACACTCTGGAGGGGAAAAGCTTACAACACCTGGTATTTCCAGGTGTAACATTTTTCAAAGAAACACTGCAAATGTAAACTTAGCATTCCCACCGCAGGACTCAATCATAACAGGAGTCCAACCTTCACCCATCACGGTGGGTTTTGTCATGCAGATCTTCAAGGACTCGTTCCTCTTTGAACTGGGGCCACTGCCTCGGACCTGTACAGTACCTGGCTGGAAAACACCTTGGTAAGTATTTTACTGCACAGGGTTCCATTGCACAAGGTCCAGCGCCATAAGGCTGCATTAAAGGCAAAACTCCTAGGGTTCTTCTCCTCAACCAGCGAGGCTCGGGTATCATCCATTTTGGCTAACAGCTTTCCGAACGAATCCGATTAAAATCCCTGATTCTCAAAAGGAACCAATCTGGATCATCAGGTATGCTCCAAGAGCACATGCAACACTTCAGTGACCATCCACCTTACAGACACTGGAGGAAAAAAAAAACGAAGTACTTCCTGTGTAGGAGGGGTTATATAGGGGAGAACTCCCTTTGCGATTGGTCAGCCAGTGTATAGTCACCTATAGGTGGCATATAACCCACACTGTCATGAATAGCCTGCTCTATGTACCGTGATGTACAATAAAGTCTTTTTACAATTTGACTTTTCAGTTAGTTCAATCCCTTTTTTGGCCCATTTTGCCTGAGAAAAAGAAGATGCCCAATTATGCACAGCTTGATATAGGGTGTTGATCTCCTTAGGCCACACTCTCCCTCATTACACAAATACATATCACGTGATATGCTTAAATCCAATAAGAATTCAAGTTTATACAGCATGGAGTTGGACAATATGCATAAAAATGATGATTTGGTCAAAATACTCACTTGCTTAATAATTGTGCACACAGTGTAGATGTGCAAAGGTAGCAGAGACAAATCCCAACAGACTAAAGGCTGAAATTAAAGCAAAAGGTGGTTCAACAAAATACTGACACAAGGGTTGATCCTTTGTCCAACTCAATGATTCTGTTTTTGAATTATTTTTTTCCTGACACATTGGTGTGATATTTTTCACCTAAATGTTATAGGTTACACCGAGTAAATTCAGCTGGATAAAACAAAAACTGTGTCAATCTTCATTTCAAGCTGCAAGGCAACAAAAAGTCATTCTTTTCTATACCCACTGTATACATCCTTGGACAGGAAGGGTGATATCTCAGTCATCGCTGCAGCAATGACTAAGATATCATTTTTTTAGTGATGTTGATTTGCTATAACATTAAAGTGATCACAGTAGCAATAAAGCCGCACAATCACTTTTACAGGAGGTGGAACGGGCTCCTCCTGTCCTGCTGCTGCTGCCTTCCCAGGGCTTTTCTGTCTGATCAGAGAACCCGGGAACAATGATCGGGTCGCAATAGAAGTGCTTGCCCTTCTTCTCTGACAGAAACTAGAAGAGACAAGGATTTTAGTCTGTTGACAAGCCGTCACCAGCTTGTACATGCATCTAATCAAACCGATCTCAGGCTGACTGGATGCTTTGGAGGCCAGGGGAGAAATCGGGGCTGTAAAAAGACCCCAGATCTCTACATAAAGAGGACCTGTCACGGCCCATGCTATCGCACGGGATGTTGTTCAAACATGTGGCATATTACAGTTTGAGAAACGCAGACTTCCCTAGCTCTATACTTGTTCCATGTCAGTGACTCAAGTCCTGAAGTCACTGGATCAACATGACAAGGAGAGCTCAACAATGGAAACACATTTCTCTCAAGAAAGGTTGTCTTTGTCAGCAGAAAAGCTTAGTGAAGAGAAGGGGCTATAGAAAATAAAAGGCATTTAGTATGGGATAGGAGTAAATGAAGACTTTTAACAGGAATGGAGCTGCAGGAATCCTGAAGAAGAAAACAGGGAAAAACATATTGAAGAGAAGAATGGTGAGGACACAAGATTCAATAATGTCTCACTTTCACTTCTGTGCCAATCCAATTTTTTTTAGCAGCTTGATGTATGATTTAATGCATCTTCATGTGTTTTGTTAAAATACGTGTGATGTGTAAATGGGGCCTAAAGACAGGGACAGTCAGACACATTCCACAGCACATACACAACTTCTAAGCCAGCAGTCATCATCAATGCCAAGATAAATAAACATACTACACATGCTTAACAGCAGCACACTAAAAGCTGGCTGTAAATGGATCAAAATTTGGCTGGCTCAGCAGGAACCACCAGAATTTCGATCCATGCATTGGCACTGTGGTTGTACAGAAGTCACCTTACTTAACTTCTGTACAACCGCCCTGTCGGATTTTAGGCTAGACTGCAGTGCTGATAAGTGTACCCTGAGGGCACAGAAGTCTCCCTGCTCACACTAACCACATGCGTGTTAACAAGCATTGTGTTAAGGCAGCCCTTTGACACCAATGCACATTTTAAATGACACAGCATTTTTAAAGGGTTAGTTCACCGTTACCACCGTTGCTGGTAAGGGGAGCCTATAGATAAAAAGAAAACTGCAGTTTTGAACAAAATAATGCCCTTGCTACAGTTGTAGGCAATTTACATACCTCCTTAAGCTTGAGTGCAAATATCCCAGATATGGCATCATTGCATTCTGCCTTATTGCTAGGACATTGCTAAGGCACTCCCAGCTGATTCAGACATACGCTCTATCTCCGTCGCAGTAGCTCTGAGCTCAGTGATGCTGTGACGGAGGAGATAGTGGATCACATGTGTAGGGGTCTGAGCTCACTCCTGTGATAGCAATGAACAGTAACAGCTGGAAGTGTCTTAGCAGCAAGGCAGGGCGAGGTGATACCACCTATGTGATTTTTTTCAGCCAGGCTTTTGGAGGTATGTAAATGACCTACACCTATAGCAAGACTATTAGTCAACGCTGCACAGCTTTGTTTTTAGCTATAGATAGACTTACCTGCATAGGCAGTTTTTCAGTAAAGGTGAATTAACTCTTTAAACACATAGCCCAGCACGATGCAGAGATGTAAAACATTTGTGTGTTGTGGTAAACAGCACTGGGGATGGGGGGGAAAGTTGTTGTGGACTTAAATGAAAAATAAGGAAAGAGAGAGAGAGGCGCCTTCTAAGTGCAGTATAAAAAGATATTTAATAAGCCACAAATAGTAAAACTCACAATGTGGAAGTGATAAAAAAAAAAGCCCATCTGTATAGCAGTCATCCTAGTCCTGCAGATATCCGTGGGGTGCTAACCGCTGTAGATGGTGGAGGGGATCCCAAGCTGCTGTGGATGGTAAGGAGTCCCAGGCACCGTCGTTCGACCAGAATCGGAAGTACCTGTAACCAGCGTGAACCACAAGATGGGCGGAAGTGACGTCACACAGGAAGAGTTCGGCTGGCAGAAGGGAGGAAACAAGGCTACGCGCTCGGAGCTAACTGCTCCTTCTACTAGCCTAACAGTGTAATGTCTACATGTTCTGATTAAAGGGCGGAAGCATTTGGAGTAAAGAGCCCAGTGGACCATATAATTACAAAATAAAAATAAAATCACATATGTACACAAGACAAAATATGTCAATAGATTAGATTAAAATGGGCAAAAAAAGGTAAGAATTTCAAGGGAAGACTACAAGGCCCAGCGGACCATGGGTAAAAAATAAATAAAAAATAAATGAGCATGAGTAAATGCAAGGCACAAGTATGTATAGCATCATCAACTGAGGGGGGAAATGGTGTATTGCAAAAAAAAAAAAAAATAAAAAAAAGCCTTTTGTATTTATGGGACATTGGGTAAAGTGAAGAATATTACAGAATCAAGTGCAAGATTTATAGTAGGGTGTGGATCTCCATCTCCTCATTGAGTGCCCCTGGAGTAAGGGTCCCTACCGTATAAATCCAAAAGGTCTCGCGCTGGCATAAACGTTTAAAACGTTCTGCCATGGGGAGAGTCCTGGGAATGGATTAGATAATGCAAACTGACAGACCCACAGTGGAACCCTGTTGTGCCTCGAGAGTGTCTGGTAACACTATGTTGGTTGTTACCATCCTCTTTGGGGAGTCTGTGTTCGCCAAAACGCTTTCTCAGTGCTCTAATAGTTCTGCCTACATAAAACTGGCCACAAGGTCACGTAAGACAGTATACAACATAGTCAGATGAGCAGTTATGGAATTCTTTGATGGTATATGTCTTGCATTTGACTACAAAGTCTTTTAGCCAATGTGTAATAAAAGGACACGTATTGCGAGCCTTACGATATGAAATTTGGGGCTATAATGTGAGTGAGGTTTTTAGGAAAGAGTCCTCAAGCAGAATGGACCAATGTTGCTTGAAAACTTTTTCCATGTGTCTATATTGTACATGGTATTGTGTAGTAAATCTGATAGGTTGTGTTTGGTGGGTAGTTGTCTCAGATTTGTTTTGTTGGGAGCGATATTCAGCAAATGCCCTTTTCCAGAAATGTATCAGTGAAGTGAGCTCCATGTGACAAGTAATCCTCCTTACGGGTACAGTTGTTCCGCAAACTGCAGAACTGGCTCTTGGGGATGTTATTGATCCCTCTAGGGTGGTGGCAGCTCCTGTAGTGGAGGAAGGAATTACCCACTGTGGGTTTGGTGTAATTGCTCTTAACCTCATGATGTAATTCTAAATCAAGGAAGGCCAGAACATTGCGGTCATAAACAAGAGTGAAGGAGAGTCCCAGGATTTTGTTATTGCAGTGTTGGACAAAGATAAACAGTATGGTCAGGACCATCCCAAATGATGACCATCTCATCAATATATCTGCCATAGAAAATGATATTTCGTACAAAGGGATTGTTCTTCCATATTAGTGCCCCCATAGCTGTGCCATGGGTTTGAAGATAGAAGGTGCCATTAAATGAAAAATAATTATGTTTGAGACAAAAGGCAGTGACCTCCAATATGAAATTGGCATGTTTATTATTGCTGAGGGGATATTCCATTAGATAGTATTGGACGGCCCGTAAGCCCACCTCATGACGTACTGAAGTACAGTTGCAAGAAAAACTATGTGAACCCCTTGGGATTACATGGAGTTTTGCATGAATTGGGCATAAAATGTGCTCTGAACGTTATCTAAGGCACAATAGAAGAACACAGTCTGCTGAACATAATACTACACAAACAGATGTTGCCATGGTTTAATTGCACATAACATGTAAACATTCACAGTGCAGGGAGGAAAAAGTATGAGGCCCTAGCTTAATGACTTCTCCCAAAGCTAATTGGAGCCAGGAGTGAGCCAACCTTGACTCCAATCAGTGTGATGATATTGGATGTGTTGCTGACAACTGTCCTGCCCTTAAAAAACACACACCTGTTTTGGGTTTACTGGTTTCAAGAACCACTGTCTGATGTGAACCATGCCTCGCAGAAAAGAGCTCTCAGAAGACCTATGATAAAGAATTGTTGACTTGCATGAAGCTGGAAAGGGTTACAAAAGTATCTCCAAAAGCCTTGATGTTCATGTGTCCACGGTAAGACAGACTGTCTACAAATGGAGAAAGTTTAGCACTGTTGCTACTCTCCCTAGGCGTGGTCGTCCTGTAAAAATGACTGCAAGAGCACAGCGCAGAATGCTGCATGAGGTAAAGAAGAATCCCAGAGTGTCAGCTAAAGACCTACAGAAATCTCTGGTACATGCTAACATTTTTGTTGACACATCTACAATAAGGAAAACATTAAACAAGAATGGAGTACATGGGAGGACACCACGGAGGAAGCCATTGCTGTCCAAAAAGAATATTGCAGCACGTTTGAAGTTTGCAAAAGAGCACCTGGATGTTCCACAGCACTACTGGCAAAATATACTGTGGACAGATGAAACCAAGATTGAGTTGTTTGGGAAGAACACCCAACACTATGTGTGGAGAAAAAAAGGCACAGAACACCAACATCAAAACCTCATCCCCACTGTAAAACATGGCGGAGGGAGCTTCATGGTTTGGGGCTGCTTTGCTGCCTCAGGGTCTGGACGGATTGTTGTCATTGATGGGAAAATGAATTCCAGAGTTTATCAAGACATTTTGCAGGAAAACGTACGACCATCTGTCCGCCAACTGAAGCTCCGCAGAGGATGGGTGATGCAACAGGACAATGACCCAAAGCATACAAGTAATTCAACAAAACAATGGCTGCAACAGCACAGAATACGCCTTCTGGAGTGGCCCAGTCAGAGTCCTGACCTTAACCCGATTGAAATGCTGTGGCATGACCTTAAGAGAGCAATTCACACCAGACATCCCAAGAATATTGCTACACTGAAACAGTTTTGTGAAGAGGAGTGGTCCAAAATGACTCCAGATCGTTGTGCAGGTCTGATCTGCAACTACAGGAAACGTTTGGTTGAGGTTATTGCTGCCAAAGGAGGGTCAACCAGTTATTAAGTCCAAAGGTTCACATACTTTTTCCTCCCTGCACTGTGAATGTTTACATGTTATGTGCAATTAAACCATGGCAACATCTAATGTTTGTGTAGTATTATGTTCAGCAGACTGTGCTCTTCTATTGTTGTGACCTAGATGACGTTCAGAACACATTTTATGCCCAATTCATGCAAAACTCCACGTAATCCCAAGGGGTTCACATACTATTTCTTGCAACTGTATACAGGGAATTCACATTTAGGGAGAGCCATGAGTATGTGGTCTCCCAAGTATAGGATGCCAACATTTCTCTTAGATGTATACCGTCCCAGATGTAGATGGAAAAGCCACTGGATATACTATCCATGGCTGCAACAACGGGTCATCCTGGCGGGTTCAGTGGATCTTTATGCATCTTGGGTAGGTGATAAAAAATAAAGCATGTGAAAGAAAAAGAAAAAAAAAACTCTGATGAAGAATGAAGCTTCTGTTTTGGAGATAATATCTGATATTACTTTTGAAACTAGAGCTTGCGCCTCTACCCTAAATTACGGTAATGGATCGTGAGATAATTTTGAATGTGTGTTCTTATCGGAAAGCAATCTTAAAGCTTCGGAGATGTAATCCTCCCTATTTTGTATAATGACCCAAACCCTCCTTTGTCCGCAGACTTGATGATTATGTTATTATTGTGGGATAACGCCTCAAATGCTTTTAACTCTGAATTTGTGAGGTTAGTTTTTTTGGACCTGGAAGGGCTGTAGCACATTTCAATGAGGTCAGAATATACCACTTGGTAAAATGTTTGTGGATACGAACCGTTGTGAACACTATTAAAGTTGGATTTGGGCCTAAATGGAGTGTGCCTTGTAGGAGGAGAGGTGGGTGGGTGTTGTGTAAACCACAGAGTGGTATCATCAAGATCATTATCATAGAGTTCCTTTAGTATTTCTAAATCATCCTTATCAATCTGGTCTAGAGGCATAGTATCTACCGAGATGGATTGGCTGCTCAGGTCATCTGTTTGGCTGCTTTGATATTGTAGAATCTAGTAACTGTTAGGTCTCTAGTAAACTTGTTGAGATACTTAAATAGGGTAAAGGGGTTTGGTTGGGTGATAGGTGCAAAATTAAGCCCTTTGTGGAGTAGTGATGTTTTGCGATTGGATAGGACGTGGGAAGAGAGGTTGAAGATCTTTATAGTCTTCGAAACTTGCCCCTTCTCCCGTCTCCACCCTCTACCACGCCTTCTACCTCTGCTACGTGCTTTCTTTTGGCTATTGAGTTGGGGGGGGGGGGGGGGTCACCCCTAAACAATTTTATTAAGTGGAACCATTTTGTGTGGAGTGACCTATAGAATGAGTTCTGGTTGTGCATCTCTCTCCATCTATGAAAGTGTGTATAGATGGGTTGGGAATGGAATTGGATTTTTCCATAACAATGGCTGTAGACATTAAAGTACTGTTGCAAATGATAATAGGAGATAAAGGAACATTACTGTGGTGGTGGGAAATGGTAGAAACTGGTATGGTAACATCAGAGGGAACATGATTGGTATCGTTGATGGAGGAGGTGAGCGGTTTGGCAGAATGTTCCTTGTTGTTCTGATGTCTTTTTGGGGCATGTAGGATTACAGGTACTTCCGGTTCCAGTCAGAGGACGGTGCCTGGGACTCCTGACCATCCACAGCAGCTTGGCATTGCCTCCACCATCTACAGCGGTTAGCACCCCACCGGACGGACTCCTGCAGGACTAGGATCATGGCTATACTGATGGGCTTTTTTTTATCACTTCCACATTGTGAGCTTTACCATTTGTGGCTTATTAAATATCTTTTTATACTGCACTTAGAAGGCGCCTCTCTCTCTTTCCTTATTATGCATACAGAGTTGGCTCACTCTGGGATGGCTGCCACCAAACACGGTTACCAACTACAGACTTAATTGGGACTTATGGACTGGTTACAATATACATTACTGCGCTGATATTTCTTCTTTTTTTATCATTGTTGGACTTAAATTAAAGTCTGTTGTGCTGCTCAATCCAAGGGCATTGGATTGCCAATCAAAATAAATGGCACTTCAAAGTGCCATTACATGTCCAAGCTTTCCAAAGACATTCCAATGAGAAAGAACCCTGCAGGTCTAGGCCATCCCCAGCATATATTCTGACTATGAGTTAGTGAACACTTGTTTCATCATACTTACAGTGAAACTGCAAAACAAAACCCTTGATTTTGGATATAATAAGCCAACTAAACTGTGCAAGTATACATAAAAATACATATAATTACTTTTTTTACCCCCTACCCAATTTTACTAATAGTGGTTAACCTGTGGCCAAAGCATGGTTACTCACACGCAGCAAGTACTTACCAAAATCTCTCCCTGCGTTTGGTATAAGGAGCCGTGAGATTAGGAGGACGCAGGAGTATACAGTACAGGAACGAGGGTGAATTTTATGATAACAGAGTTATGGAGATAGAGAATGAAGAGTGTGGAGAGTAAACATAGAATGGAATAGCAGCAAAAAAGAAGAAAGGGAAAAAAATTACATGCAATTAATACACAGTTAATATTTAAATTCCCATTATACCAACAATTATTTTAAAAAGTCAGTAATAAAAAAATTAATATCAGTACATGCTAATTTTTTTATATTAAAAATGCACGGGCATGCTTGTGCAAAGAACACAGCAGTTTGGTGAGTTCGTCAGAGAACACGTGTGAGAGAGTCAGAGACAGGACAGAGCACGAGAGACGCAAGTGCATTGTGGGGGTTCCAGAGTCTTGCGATCCTTTGAGCTCTTGTGCAAGACAAAATGGCTTCCCAGAATACGTCCACAGACCTGAGAAATGTGGAATTCGACACAAATTCCTAAAAACAACTTGTTAGGTAGGGAAAAGACATACGATATTAAAGTGCCATCAGACCTAGCTGCTATTTGAGGCCTTATTTATTAAAAAAAAAAGTGTCTGAAGTTGGAGGTGTTCGTTTCTCCCATAGCAACCATACTGTCCTTCTGCAGCATGACAGAAGGAGGAAAAGGGAGGGGTTGGGGTTTTTAAAGAAAAAAGGACATGTCTTTATTCAGACGATGATGAAGAAAAAAAAAAAAGGTCTGAGAAATGGTGCAGTGAACGAAGTTGAAGCACTGAGGTGGAACCACCTGTGCCACATTCTTAATGTAGCACAAGCATAAGCTTGGCTGTGCAAGTGGCCCTGCTTGGTGTGCAGATTACCTGGTTGGGGACAGCCCTCTTCTTGTTGAGCTGCGTGCTTCTTTGTTGGGCACTAAAGAGAGAGAAAAAAAAAAATAAAGCAAAAAGACACGGTTACTATACTGTGAAGTACAATGGCTTAATGTGGCACTCCAGTTTTGTTAAATCAGGAAAAAAAAGGCCTTTTCCATATCAGCTAGTGGCATGCACTAATTTAATGATCTTTTCTGCCAGGATTCGGTGACAATTGTCCTATGTCTATGGATAGACCTCACATCCAGTTATTAACACGTTGTGTTCTTTTTTAATACTTTAACAGAAAATGTGTTGTGACTTTCTAATATAACAGAGATGCTGTGAATACACATTACACGTTTACATAAATTAGGTTCTAGGCTCAGTCTGGCCTCTTATCCACTCTGCGACTTGATTATGTAAACCATCTATTAGACTATTCTAAAAAAAAATGTAATTTCATAAGCTTTAAGGGGGCGTGGTTGGGGGCAGAGCTAGAGGTGGGGTTGGGGGTGGGCCAGGGGTGGGGTTGGGGGTGGGCCAGGGGTGGGGTTGGAGGCAGACCTGGGCAAGGTTGGGTGGGGCAACTGGTGGAGAGTAAGGTTTGTGCCTGGCTAGTAGGTCTAGACTCGAAATTTTAAGCCCTGGTGTACACTATTGGTGTATGTTATTTATCCCGTGGTAGGGATTGGGTTGATTATATGCATTTATTCATCACTTATATACTTATTGGGTCCAAGCTTAGGAACTTATGTGTGGATTCACATTTGTTCACTGTTTTTCACGTTTTACAAGAAGTGAACCTAACCCTTACTAGCTTAACCTTTCATTCCCAATTAAAGTCGCACACCTTTTTGCCCCTTTTTAGTCCTGTACACCTGCATGTGCAGGACTAATTTTGGTCAATTCTGTTACTTTGCCAATTGATTGTGGCTATTTTTTGCTTGGAAAGGAAACTCCTTAAAACACTCCTGTACTCTTTTACTGCCGGAGCCAAGTAATACCCCCCCTTTCACCAAGCCGAGCAAGAGCCATCCCTCTTCACCTAGCCCCACCCATCGCCAAGCAAGAGCCCCCCCCCCACTGGGCCCCCCCTCCACCGAGCAGAGCAAGGGCCCCACCCTCCTCCGGGCCAGCCAATAGCCACACCCTTCGCCGAGCCATAGCCACACCCTTCGCCGAGCCATAGCCACACCCTTCGCCGAGCCATAGCCACACCCTTCGCCGAGCCATAGCCACACCCTTCGCCGAGCCATAGCCACACCCTTCGCCGAGCCATAGCCACACCCTTCGCCGAGCCATAGCCACACCCTTCACCGAGCCATAGCCACACCCTTCACCGAGCCATAGCCACACCCTTCACCGAGCCGAGCAGTAGCCACACCCTTCCCCGAGCTGAGCAATAGCCACATCCTTCACCGAGCCGAGCAATAGCCACACACATGTATGGCAAAGGAAGAGGAAGGGTGAGTCTGATCAGGTCTGGAGAGGATTACCAAAAGTGCTAGTTCTGCACATTGGACAGCAGAGTCATATTTAGACAATGTACAACTGCTGTAACAGGAATGCAGAGCTGAGATCAAATATGGAGGTGGCTAGTGCAGGGGCTTATTTACTAAGATATCCATTTCTGTGGCTAAAATTGGGCTTTAATCTAGGTAAGCCCGAAAATGAAACCAACATTTGAAGTACTGGGCCGAAATATGCCTTTATGCAGCTCCACTGGATTTAATACTGTTAGGCATTGACCAATAACAAATATGCAAATCAGGAGATTTGGTTGATGCATGCAAATCCTGTAGCAGTGACTTAAAATTGAAATACTGGATGCTACAGGTTACCATACTTTGCATTGCTTTTTGTAATAAACCAAAATCAGTTATTAGTAACAAGCAGTTTGAAACACTTGATTAGCTTTAACATCTGCAAACAAGGGTATACAATGGATAAAGCTGTGATTTTTGTTTTATTTAAGATTTATAATTCTGCAACTAAACTAGCTAAGAAATCCAGGGTTGAAATAAGCAGTCAGATAGACTTTACATAGGCACACAAGCAGGAGACATGCAGAATACCCACCCTGGGATGTGCTGCTCGGTATAACAGCTGGCATGTGAAAGAATGGGGGAGCGAGCGATGATCGTGGAGGATGCAGAGAGAAAGAGTGCGGGTCATAAGTGACAGTGCGGAGAAAAACACAGGAGAGAAGTTACCGATAGAGAGACACACAGACAACAGTAAACTGCGGAGAACACTAGGCAACTTATGACAAGACCGAGTGAGCCAAAGCAAGCCTGGAGGTCACAAAATGAAGGATGGAAACATGGCGGAATATATGCTCGCTACAATCACTCTAACAGGAAAAAGAAGCTATGAAGCTACTAAAGACAAAACTATCCTATGGGGTTAGTTTCTGTATGACATTAGATCCACTTTACAGCCAAATTCTTACAGCAGACGTCAATTGACAGGAGAAAAATACAAACTATTCACATTTAAAAACATTTTTAAAAAGGCAGCATAAGTCTGTAAGAATGCAGCTTATCTGGCCTACAAAAAAAAAAAAAAAAAAAAAAAAAAAAAAAAAAAAAAAAAGACGGTCAGTCAATCTCCCAAGTGTTAGAAACAGTTACAGAAAGGACAGAAAAAAACAAAACAAAACCAAACCAAACAAAAAAAAAAACAAAAAAAAAAAAAAAACACACCCATGCCTAAAACCCTCCACACACTTTTTTTCTTAAAGCGGTAGTAAAGTCCCCTTTAGAACGTGTACAGTGACTATCTCCTAAACTTGCGGTGTTTAGGAGATATTCACGCTGAATTCAACCAATGACATCACTGGCGCCTGAAGGGATGGCATACCTGTGCCGTCCCCTCAGAGCTCTGTATCGTAAACCATGACTCCTGTGCGCATAAGTCATCATCACGGGTCAGCCATTCAAATGACCTGAGCCAGCGAACCCAGAATGAAGACCAGGGGAAGATGGAAGTGACCGCGCACCGCCGGAGGGCTTTCGCTCAAGGTCAGTATTTCATAGTGTGCGAATATCAGAAGCACACTAGCACATTATGCCATTGCCTTCAATAGGATTTTTCTTTTTTTTCCTTTAAATGGCTGCAGTTTACTACCGATTTAACCTTTTGTCTTGATATAGATCTATTTTTATCCCAGCATGTTTTAATTCACTTGGGCTTCTTTCAGACAGACAACAATGCTTACTGCCCTCTAAAAATGATTTGCAGCGTTTGACAGATATTCAGGAGAAGATCCTGCTCCCTCTTGAATGTCTATATTTCCCCCTTCAAACCCAAGGTAAATGTTGTCGGAAAAATAAATAAAAAAAAAAAAAAAAAAAAAAAAAGCACTGCTACCATGACCCAAGTGTTTGCCTTTCGGCTTCGGTGCTCTCCCATTGAACTCAATGGACAGGTTTGACAGGTGGCACTGCCTGCCCACTGAGATTGCAGCACTGCCCCCCTGAGCCTTATTCACACCCTAAATTGTAACAGCGTTTCTATAGCCAAACATAAGAAGTGAACACATGTCCAGGAAAGTTCCAAGGAAGCTCTAAGCACAAGCCGCCCTAGTGTGAATGATCCCAAAGCAATTAATTGCTCACTGCTTAAAAAGTTACTAAAGCACATTCTTTGAAGTATTTGGCAAGCTTTGCTACATAATCAGATGATAATGCACTAGAAAGATACTTTCACGGTATTTTAGTTTCTCTAATTATTACAAAACCGCTATGACGCAGGGTAAGAAGCCAACTCCATGCAGTCACCGTATTGCCAGGAGAGGACTATAACCTCGGGAGGACAGGAGAGCAGGTAAAGGAAGACTTACTTCGCAAATCCAATGAAATCCTCATGATTGGTGTTGATGTAAGATAGTTCAATGTCTATTAGTAGCAGTATCTGTGAACAGAAAAGACAGACGTGAGAAAGAACATGGATCTATTGTGCAGGTAGCCGGCAGTGTTTAAAGTGGCTATAAAGGCTTTTTTTTTTTTTTTTTAAAGGATCAGGTCCTCCTAACCCTCTTGTATTGAACTGTATTGTCTCCCATTATATTGTAAAGCACTGAGCAAACTGTTTTTGCTATATAAATCCTGTATAATTATAATACCTTTGTGCATTCCATGCATGAAGGTAAACCTGTGTGCTGCTCCCCCCTCGATCCAGCGATGTGCACAAAAGCCTTGGCTGTCCAAGGACTCCCTCTCCTCACTGGCTGAGACTGCAGCGGGAGCCACTGGCTCCCCCTGCTGTCAATCACAGCCAGTGAGCCAATGAGGTGAGGGGCAGAGCTGAGACACCGCTCTGTCTTATAGACACATAGCCGGGCTCGGGAGTGAGCAGGCACCAGTGCCCCCAAAGCAAGGGGCTTGCTATTGGGGGCACTGGTCAAGGGGGAGGAGCAAGGAGCTCCAGCGAGGGGACTCAAGAAGAGGAGGATCGGAACTGCTCTTTGCAAAACCACTGCACAGAGCAAGCAACTATGACAGGTTTTTTTAATGAAAAAAACAAACAAAAACAACCGTTAATACCACGTTAAATGCTGTCCAGATCACTGGTCACTACTCAGGTCACATGTCCTCACAAGTATTTATTCTAAGGACAAAGAACGAGAACATGAGGCACAAAGGCCAGGTAACCTCAAGTAGCAGTATCCTGTATGGACACGGAGGATGGTGGGAGAAACCACTATATGCTGTGGGGGTTTCTAAACATAGTCTTCTTCAACAGAGCAGCCACTCAGCAGTTCAGGCAGCAAGAGAGGAAAGAAGCTACCCTCTTTTTTTTTTTTTTAACAAGGACATATCTTGGAGGGCCTATATTTTTAAATCTGAATTCCAGGTAGATATAAAATAAAAACACAAAGTACATGTGTACTGCAGTACTCAAGTGCTAACAAGGAATGTTCTGATAGTAGGAGAGAGCAGAGTGACAGATATGCTCATTAGACTGCTGCTTTTCTTTTTTTTATTGTCAAGTCACATACTAAAAGGATCAAGGCCTGTAAGCGTTGCTGAACTGCAGCAGAAAAAGACATGGTCTCCTGATCTGCCAGAAAGGACTGTGTGGTAGACCAGTGTAAATCTCTGAACTGGATGGAGCAAAATACAAAGTCTTTGGCAAGTAAAACAACCCATATAGGTGCATTTCATCTTTGTATTAAGCAGTTTCGCCTGTGTTCAGCTTTATGCAATTCCTATAGTTCACTCACTGTGCTTGGAGCTACTGGATATGGTGGTCAAATGCATCCTCCCAGGACCTAGCAAAGCTTTCTAAGGAACACAAGAGTCTGCACTAAGCACTAAATGCAACCTAGAAGCTGCAAGTCGCATTAAGGTGCCTTCCAAAACTCTGTGGTCCCTAGCTGGCTCTACAGTCTAGATCAGTGTTTCTCAACCTTTTTTCAGTCAAGGCACCCTTTGAAATTATGGACAGTCTTGAGGCACCCCATTCTAAAATGGGGTGCCTGAAGACTGTCCATAATGTTAAAAGGGCGCCCTATTCTAAAATATGAAAAACTATTCTAATAGCTTTATAAAATGTAGCAACATCCACACATGTAGGACACCCAACGTCAGAGGTGATTTATTCTTCCAAAGCAAATACACCTTTGCACACTGGTACTGACTAGTATTCCCATGTTTCTCTTCTCTTTCAGTTTTTCTTCATCACTGAGCTAATGTGACCCCAGCATTGATGGAGAGGGGCAGGGGAGTTTCAAACAAGGATGCTGTGCAGGCAGCTGACATCCTCCTCATCAATGGATGATGTCATTGGCTGTCAGGACACCGGCAACTAGAAGGTCATAATGGTGCACAATGAAAACCTGTGACTTTGTGTAACTAAAAGGCAGGCTTGTTCCACCTGCTGGTTTGTATACAAGTTTTGGGAATGTTTTTAGACATTTGTCCAAGGCACCCCCAAAGAAACCTCAAGGCACCCCAGGGTGCCTGGACACCCTGGTTGAGAACGGCTGATCTAGATGATGCCTGGGGACCCCGTGTCCTGCATTTGGAATGACATGTGACCCTGAGCAGTCCCAGCTCTAAACACGGATTATGTATATCAGCTGTAATTAACACTGGCTTTTCTGCCCAGATATCTTACTTGATCTTTTGTCTTCCCTTCTCTCTCTCGGATGTACGTTGTAACAATCCTTTCACTCTCTTCTCGTAGTCTTGGGTAAGAAGCCAGCTAGGAATGTGAACACAATAGGCACTGAAGGTTTATAATCATTTCTTCAACATCTATCAATTCCAAAACCTTCTTGAAGCATGCATGAATCAGGCAATGGAGAGCTGGTATTATGAGTAAACCAGGCATAGAAATAACTGGCAGGCACATAGATTAAAATGAACCTGTGCCAGACCTGGACAATTCAAACTGAGCATATGATAAAAAATAGAAGCAGAGAGAACCTTCACTTACATGTCAAAGCTATTGGAAGTCCTAGAGATAAAAGTAGCTGAAGTTATATGCAACATCGACTTTTCCGAGTGTGAACCCACCCCATCCAACTGTAACCAGCCAATAGATGGAATCAGGAGGCTCGAGGAGGTGGGGCCAAGCTTGACATAAATTCAGCTGCCCATACATAGTGATTGCTCTGACAAGTGAGGTTTACAAAGGGGAGCTTCCATTTCCCATCAAAGACTCTGCTTGAACTGTCCAGGTGTGACAGGTCTATTTGAAAGGACAACACCACCTCTGGTAATGTGATCTTTTAAAATGCTCCTCCCCAAACACAGAGGCAGATACCTACCTAAACACTTACCTTCAAACCTGCTCCTGAGATCTTGACTGGAAAGCCCTGCCTGGCATTGCACTGCCTTGGAAGAAAAAAGTCCTGGCCATGTGTAGCTGCTTGGCCTATTCATGGCTGGGTCTGTGCTCCTCTGGAAGCACAAGTCAGAGCAAGCAAGAGGAATGAATGTAGTGAGCGTCATACATGCCTGGTAAGAGCTGTCCATACAAGATCGAAATCTGTCTGGTTCAGCATGAAATTTGTTCAGTGGGTCAGTGTTAGTTTTTCTTCTTTTTTTGGGTTGAACTAGATGAACTTGATGATCAGTGTATTCTGACAGTGGCAGGTACCGCGATCAGAATGGAATGTCCCAACGTTGGGGATGCCTCCATCTATTTAATTTGTGTGGATGGAGGAATATGTTTTTTTTTTCTTTCAGCCAGCAGCAAAGGCTGTGCAATGGTGGGCAGGGCTGCACAGAGATGATCTTATGAATAAGGCTGGAGGCAAGTATTTCAGTAGATTGCTGTCAACCAGGGAGATGGGGTAGGAGAGGCAGATTTAAAGGGGGCCATCCACAGAAAAACAGAAGGCCTACTTTACTGCCAGCTGACAAAAAATACTTACCTTAGCCCTGGGTTTCAAACGCTTCTTGGAGGCATGGGCAACCATGCCTCCTGGCAGAGCTGGAATCCCACAAAATGCACTCTAACCCACTGTAAGGCATATTGTGAAATTGACAGAATCAAAACACAACCACATTCATTTCCTTTTGATGCTGCATTACTCTTTTTTTTTTTTAATTTTAACTAGAAGTTTTACTTTATAGTAGCCATAGACAGGCAGATGTACCCTACCAAGCTAGTTTATCTTTTTTGGCACAACCTGCATAAAAAGAGGCCAGAATGGAAAGTAAAATATGCACTTTATTTTCTCCAGGTAGAGAGAAATGATAGTATTTTTGATTATGTCCCGCTCCCATGGTACAATTAGTTTATAACGCAACTATAAGTAGGTTCATTTGTGAGAGTCTGGTTTCATATTAAGTGGAATCCTGTAATAATGAAAACCACCTGTGTCTAGTGAATATTTTAATACAATCTAAAAACCTTCTGAAACATCTTATGCATCAGTCAGTCTGATGTATATTATGACAAAAACTTTTTTGGAAAATTTTCAAGCCATCTCTATCCATCAAAAAAACCAAAAAACACTACACACCGTGTCCATTGCTCCCTACATCAGCATTCCAGCGCCAGTGTCTCTTGCTCCTTATAGCCAGGCACCTTCAACATAAAAGCTTGAACTTGGAGCTGGTCAGCAGTGAAATACAGGAGCTGACCCAGCAGTTTCCTGCAGTATAGGCCAAAACAATGACACTATCATATACAAACTACATTTTACAGAATAAATTCACCTTTTTTTTTATTTTAACAAAGGAAATAATAAATGCACATCTTTTTACAGGTGGGTGCGAGAGCTGCTGCAACAGTAACATGGACATCCTGAAAATGGCCCTTTGGATGAAATGCGTTGTGAGCGGACCTTGTGCTGGTGTCACCGCGCCCGCAGGTCTGTAATACATGTGATATCTCTCTATGTAAACGTGGTAGATCCACATTATATTTATACAAAGAAACATGTGCGTTGCACTGTGGGATTCGTGCTCATTTTTTACATGGGCATAATATAAAAACGGCAGAGTGAAGGCGAGACAGCAAGTTCCTGCAGTTCCTAAGTGTTTTTGAATATCCTGCTGCTGTAATCTTCCCTAGGGTTCCAGAGCTCTGGATGGATGATCACTGTTAAACATGCTGTTCTAGACCATCTATAATCTGCAGTCTATCCATTTGGCAGGAGGCTGTATATGGGAGGTGGTGCAATTCCCAGCGGTTACTATTGTTTATCATAAGTGGAGGAAACCGGCAACACTTACAAAAGGTGGTGGGACACTCCCACACAATTTTTATTTATTTTTTAGACATTTGTTCAGGTGGTGGACTTTTATCACAGATTGAAGTTTGATTATAAATTTAATGATCATATATGTATTTACGTTTTTTTTGCACTTTTAAAATAGTGGTGTCACCCACTAACACATTGTTGTAACATTGGATTTGAAGAATATTTATAGTCATGGTATAATTTTATTTTGGTTTATTGACATTGGAGTTGAAAGTATGACATATATTAAAATTCATTTAAAAAAACACAGCTCAACATTTAATTTTGATATAGTATTTGACACACTATTATGTGATTTTTTTACTGCAGCTGTGGACATATACAGATTTCTTTGCCATTTTTCAGCTGAGGCACTTAACACAGTTTTCTGGTTTTAGTAACCTGTTACAAAAGGTGAACTTATCCTTTAAAAGAAGCGTATTCCAGGCTGCACTACCTAGTTGTTACCCACAGGTGGCCATGGAGGATCGTAGACAAAAAGAATCGAGCAATCAACTGTAGCTTGTAAGGCAACATCAGCTTAAATAGACTTTTCAATAAAACATTTTCTGGCTAGACATATGAAACATGAAAATGAATTCAGTAAAACATGGTTTGCATGCATAACACTGCACAAAAAACAATTTGAAATAAAAAAAATAAGCAGACTGTTGTAGGAAAAGCTTCAGATGGCTGGACAGAAGATGGAACAGATGCTAGAACGTACTCTATGACAAACATATATGCATCAAGACAAGTCCTTCACGGTACTAGCATAGGGCTTATTATATTGCCAGCCCTTATTTATCAAAGCGTCTCAAATCAGAAATGTCCATTTTGCCTCACGGGAACCGAATAGATTCAGATTTTAACGCTCCATGTGTCATTTTATGTACAGACTTCCAATGGGTGGCTGTTTGACAATAGAGAGATAGAGAACTCCTTTTGGAGATAAATGAGAAAGACAACATCATACAAGTAAATACTATGCAATGAAAGGCAATGGCAGGTAATGTGGAAGATTAGACCCACCATCACCTCTCCATCTACAAGCATTGCCTTAACATTCCTCTCTTCAGTCTCCCTCATCTACTTCTACAGTTCCCTATAGTCTGTGAATTTGAGATGTTCCATTGATGTCAATGGGCATCCCGACAGGAGACAGCAGCAAGGGGAGCAGACAGAAGATATTTGAGGCACCCGATCTGTATGTGTGCTACGAATCTATGGCCTCGTCACACATTGTGAACTGGTCCCTGCATTGTATAGCAGACAATTCAGAGTAATAAAACATAAAAAGTGCAGTGCTACATGCAACCAAAAAGTTTATGTAAAATACGTGGAATAAATTGGAAATCCAATTCACATGTGAAGGAAATGACATAAAATAAGCCCCTCTTTACTGGGATATCAATGTTGTCATGAATGCTTCAAATCTGGTCAAGAAGATGAAGGAAATCCACCATCCACGCTATAGTTATATAATGGATATGGGCTGAAAGTGCACACTCTCAGGTTTAATTTGAGGGTATGTACATCCAAATTGGAGGAAGGGTTTAGGAATTACAGCTCTAAAGATCAGCCATCCCTCCTTTTTTCAAGGGACCAAAAGTAAATGGACAATTGAATCAAAAGCTGTTTCATGGCCAAGTGCTACTCCTTCGTTATTTCTTCATCAATTAAGCAGGTAAAAGGTCTGGAGTTGATTCTAAGTGTGGTATTTGCATTTGGAATCTATTGCTGTGAACCTACATCATGCATTCAAAGGAGCTGTCCATGCAAGTGAAAAAGGCCATTGTAAGGCTTCAAAAACTAAACAAATTCATCAGAGAGATAGCAAAATTAGGAGTGGCCAAATCAACAGTTTGGTATATTCTGAGGAAAGAACGCACTGGTGAGCTCAGCAACATAAAAAGGCATGAACGTCCACAGAAGACAACAGTGGTGGATGATCGCAGGATCCTCTCTATGGTAAAGAAAAACACATTCATAACATCCAGACAAGTGAAGGACACTCTCCAGGAGGTGGGCGTATCATTGTCAAAGTCTACAATCAAGAGAAGACTTCACGAGACCAAATACAGAGGGTTCACCACAAGGTGCAAACCATTCATAAGCCTAAAGAATAGAAAAGTCAGATTAGACTTTGCCAAAAAAACATCTAAAAAAGCCAGACCAGTTCTGGAAAAGCATTCTTTGGATGGATGAAACTATGATTAATCTGTACCAGAATGACGGGAAGAAAAAAAAAGTGTGGAGAAGGCTTGGAACAGCTCATGATCCAAACCACACAACGTCATCTGTAAAAAACATGGTGGAGGCAGTGTGATGGCATGGGCCATACATGGCTTCCAGTGGCACTGGGTCATTGGTGTTTATTGATGATGTGACAGAAGACAGAAGCAGCCGGATGAATTCTGCAGTGTTTACAGATATACTGTCAGCCCAGATTCAGCCAAATGCAGCAAAGTTGATTGGACGGCACTTCACAGTATAGATGGACAATGTTCCAAACCACACTGCAAAAGCAACCCAGGAGCTTTTGAAGGAAAAGAAGTGGACTATTCTGCAATGGCCAAGTCAATCACCTGATCTCAACCCAATTGAGCATGCATTTCACTTGCTGAAGGCAATATTAAAGGCAGAAAGACCCACAAAGAACAGTATTGTTTTAGTTTATTCATACAGAGCCAAAAGTATGAAAATTGTGTCTGTGTCCAAACATATATGGACCTAACTGTATGTACACACACATACATATATACACACACAATGCCATCCTTGCACACAGATAAAAAGATCATTGGTTCCAGCAGCTAGCTCTGCCAAGTGAAGTTGGCCTCAGAACTATGCAGGCATCATCAAGTAGGAGGTCAACCACCCACAGCTCAAGCTAGCAAACTCAGGAGGAACCCTGGTTGAAAATGGCTTCATCAGAGATCTCATATTCCCACAGACATACTCCAAATCATTGGGGAAAGCCTTTCTAGAAGAGTGAAGGCTATTATGGCCTCAAAGGGATGGGGTAACTTGACAATTTCCATGATTTTGGAATGGGATGTCCAACCTTACATGGATGTGATAGCCAGATGTCCACAAGCTTTGACCATATAGTGTAGTTATACTTTGCCTCAACCATTCACAGTCCACACCTAGTTATTTTCCCCCCCCAACATTCTTAGAACAGAAAAATATACAATTACTTTTTCGTAGTTCAACCACGGAATGGTTATTCAAAGATAGATCATAACACAAAGATGTCTTGATGCATATATCTGGATTTACTGTACACAACACAACACATTCCCATGGAAAGACAAATTGTTGGACCTTTACCCTTTTGTCTGAAGCAGAGCCCTCTATCCAAGCAAAATCACAAGCAAGGAAGGAGTTAAGCAGAGGAAATAAAATAAAAATAAAGAACCAGTGACAGACAGTAAGACAGAGGAAACAGTTAGTATGCGACAGAGAAAAAGACGTGGGGAAAACAATTCAAGCATACAGACAGGTGCACACGTAGATAAAGAGGTTCTCCAAAATGTCTCTTGCTGATAAAGGATTGTCATTTGCGGAACACTTCTCTTCCTAATAACTCAAGAATTCATAGAACGTACATGTGTTATTTGAGATATTTTTGAAAAGTCTGTAAAAAGGTAAGCTCTAATAATTTTTGGTCAATTTAAAATAGTCTTAGTTTCATTAAGTGACTTTATACAAATGATGGAAAAATAAAGCTAAATTCTTAAATTATACAGATTGCCTTTATGACACTCAATTTGCAGACCATGCTGGACTTTCTAACAAGAAAGCCAAGCACTATCTGCAAACCTGAAAAACGGCTTCCACCGGAAGAAAATTCTTAAAGTGCTGTTTCTGCTTGGAGAGAGGGAGGTGGTGCGTCCACAGCTGCTGACTCATTCAGTTGTAGGTGTGTGTAATTTGATGGCCTGCTATTCACAAATAACTACTGTATGTATGCTGAACTGCATTTGCCTGTGTGAGACAAGTGTAGAGAGTTATTTTTGTTTCTCTTTTTGTTTCTCTTCAAAGGCTAGCCCGTAGTGCCATGAATATTTAGTGAACTTCGCAGCTGCTACACATGGTCTATAATTTTTATTCTATGTGCCTCTAACATCCACATTTGGTTTTTCATTTCCTACTATTCAAGTCTATTCACAACACAGGTTATGCAGGCCATTTATGAAAGCAATAAAACACTATTTTCCCTCAAGCTCATTATCTGTTGGATGGAAGATAAATCAGGAACACAACAGGTAAAAAATAAAATACATTAAAAAGGTATATGATGGACATAAAAGTGAATTTACAGTCTTGCAAAAAAAAAAAAAAAAATGAATACCCCCTGTAACATTTTTCTTTACTGCACCAATCTCAGCCTATTCTACAAGGAAGGAGATGCCCAGGTTTCCTAGATTCTTTATATTCTAGAGTCGATACAAGTGGCTTAGCCTTTTTGATTTTAGATTTAGAATGGAAGAAATCGATTAAGCTAGTGAACCTTTTAGATTTGCAATCTTTACTGCTAACCCTTCTTGGAGATACCTTTTGTAGACAACATCTTTTCCCTACATGGAAAAAATCCATATATACCTCTATGTTGGAAATTGGGCATGTTGGGCTCTCGTAAACCTCATCTAGTGGACAGTGCTTTGGAGACCTATAGCACCCCCCCATGTGCTCCCAAGGCTAAACACTCCCTTGGGACGATGCTCTCCTTCTTTGACACATTGTGGCATTCAGCTGTATCTTAAAAAAAGTTCTCTATGTACAAGTTATTGACCATCAAGCCCCCCCCCCCCAAAAAAAAGTCCCCCCATCTGAAAAATTGAAACGTGTTGGAGATTTATCTAATTACATTTTTGCAGAGTCCTTTACTGAAAATTCAGGCCTTTACCAAGAGGAGGAAGACCCCCCCCCCCCCCTTTAAGCAGGAGACCCCTTCCGTCCATCCAGCTGTATCGGCTTTAGATTAGCTCTGCATCCTTAAGGGAAGATCAACCCACTTTGACCGGACCAGTTCTCTCCTTGATTGAGGATCTATGGGCTTTGATGCATACTGCTTACTTACATCTGTCTTCTGGTGAGTGCGCATTTCTGCTTTTCTTCACGGACCGCCACCATTGATTTTCTACTAGTCAATCGGCACGTTTTTATGAACAGACTGTAGTGGACTTTCTTTCAGACTTTATTATCTAGCGCTGTACTTTTGTTGATATTTTTTGGTTGCTTAGAGTGCTTAGCTGCTTTTTTGGATTAGCGCTCACTCATATATATATATATATATACATACACACATATATATACATATATATATATATATATATATATATATATATATATATATATATACATATACATATATATTTTTTTTTTAAACCCACACAAAATACACCTTTTATATTTATGGTTTTAATAAAAAATTGTTTTTAGAAATGTGTACTTTTATAACAATGTGGCGTATGTCCATAGTCCTAGCCAATTGTATACTATTCTACATATGGGATCAGACTTCTAGAATAATTCTTCTTGAATCTTTTGTCTATGTGAAGTGGTCCCTATTGTAGAGAAAGGGGGACATACCAGAACTGGCTTTTTCCAAACACGCTTTCTTGTGAATCCTATTACTTACAAATTCCTTTGTATACCATGTACCCTGTTCTGGAAAAGCTGAAATGCCCACAAAAACGTGTTGACTATGCGGTTTAAATATTTGGTGGTTTTAGAATGTTGGAAATATACGTACAACACACAATTTGCAGTATATGTGTCTACACTGAACTTCTAATCTCCTCTGAGAGGGATTTTACAATTTATTGTATGTACAAAACACAATTTTGGAATTTTTAGTCTTAAACATAGGATATGCCATCTCAAAAAGCTGCATATAAATGCTCTTTTTTTCACCAATATTTGATTACCTAAAATTTGTATGTGTCTTCCTGTGCTGAATTTGTCATTTTAAGTAACGGAGAATGCAAAGGCATCATTTACTGCTTTGACTGGTGGGTGGAGAGGCCATGAAGGAGGTTTGCTGCCTTGAGTGAAGCACTGGGCTATTGCCATCACTGAGATTGGCAAACATCAAGCATTTACAGTAACTGACTACATCTCCCAGGTAAAACAACACTGACTTCTAGTGTTCAGCGCATCATTTTAGATAACAGAAAATGCCCTGCCGTCGCTTACTGCTTTGAAAGGTGGGAGGGCAAGAAGGCAGATTGTGGTTGTGAGCGGATAGGGCTTGTGTCCACAGGCTTTGCTCTGCAAATGCAGTGTGTTCTTGACATCAGTCTGAGATGCTTCTGAGATAATTCAAAATTTCCTTCTGTTGTCCTGCTTTAGCAGTGTTTGCATTCTCATAGACGTCTATAGCATGAAAAGCTTGCTCTTGGTACACAGGCATAATGAGAAAGTACAAACTATGTTATTAGTAGTTGTAACTTTTTAAAATGTAATGCTGACTGGGGGGGGAGAGTTGAAGACAAAGAAAAAGGTACCACATTGCATTTGCTGTTTTGTAGAGCATGCAATAACATAGCTCAACAGCTTTTATTGTGTTAAAATGAAGTTACACGAACTGCTGAGAAGAGGCAGGCCACTGACCTGGCTATGCTATCCGACAGGGCTGACCTAGATTGGCCAAATATATGGAGTACAGGTTTATGCATTGCAGAAGTGTAAGGGGCTCAAATCTTTGACCACGCTAACCAGCATCATAAAACAATGAGAGTGTCATGGCAGGTTATTAAACCAGCTAACATCTCTGCAGCCCAGGTAAGCACAGTTCTCCAGCATTAAAAAAAAAAAAAAAAAAAACCACAGCACTTTTTTGGCGCAGTCATGAAGCTGAGAAATTATTCAAGCTATTACTTTATTAAGTTGAGGCCACAAATAGCACATGATGTCATAAAAGCTCCTGCTCCCAATTAGCTGTTTGCTAATAGAATCAGGAGACAAAAGTCTTGTCTCTAACCTATGTCACATAATTCCCATAACGGTAACTCGTAAAAGACCGGGGCCAACTTAATGATAGTCTGACTCACTGGGTTTTATTTAATAACGAATGATGAGCTGGGGCTTGAAATAAATAAAAATTCAGCTTGTTGGAGCCAGGCTAAGGGAAAGGGTTCTAGGACTGGATGGTCAACACAGTTCTCTGTAGGTTATCAAATTAAGCCCAAATAGGGTAGAGCTAAGGGAGCTTCCATTTCACTACCTGGTAAGTCAATAGGATTCATTTACTAACAGATCAGGGCATGCTCACTTTATAAAGTGAATCCTTAATAACTTGGTTTATTGTGTGAGTTAAAGACAACTGAAAATCCACTTCGCAAAACACACCCAATTTTGTGTAAGGAAATTAACCACTTGCCTACCTGGCACTTTCACCCCCTTCCTACCCAGGCCAGTTTTCTCATTTCAGTGCTGTTGCACTTTGAATGTCAATTGCGCAGTCATGCTCCACTGTACCCAAATGAAATGTATCATTTTTTGATATAGAGTTTGCTTTTGGTAGTATTTAAATTACCGCTGGGTTCTTATTTTTTGCTGAACAAGAAAAAAAGACTGAAAATTAAAAAACAAAAAAAAACATTTCTTAATTTCGGTTCTAAAAATTTTGCAAATAAGTCATTTTCCTTGGTCACTGATGTGTGCAGATGAGGCTGCATGCACTGATAGGCACTCGTAGGCGACAGTGATGGGCACTGATTGGGCTGCACTGATTATCAGGTCACTGATGATCTGTGCCCTGTTTCTCAGTGTAAATAATGTTCCCTGTCAGAATTGCCAGTCACCGGCTTTCCCTTCCTTTGACAGCTTGTGGGGAAAAGATTGCTGATAATCAGTAAATCTGTTTACAATGTGATCACCTATAATTGGACAAAGCTGATATAGACAAAGCATGGTATAGAGCCTCTGTGATTGGCCCTTTACTGCAATCTGTGATCAGCTGTGTCCAAAGGACACAGCACTTACAGAGCGTGCCTGGTGTGTGTCCTGGAGGCGGGGTTCTGGGAGAGTCAATAAAAAATTGGTTTTTAAACATTTCTTTAGTGCATCAAAGAGACAAGTCCATTCCCTGGGGACAGTAGCAAAAAACTGAAGCAATTTTAGGGATTAAGCTTTGCAATTTGCCAGTGCCCAAAAAACCTGGAGGTGGAGCATAACCCAATGGTATAAGAATGAACCCTTGTAATCTATTATGTAATGTATTCCCTCTGCATTAAAGAGTAGCTCCATGCGCCTGTGAAAAAACAAAAAGTCAGCAGCTATAAAAACTGTAGCTGCTGACTTTAAAAAAAAAAAAAAAAAGTCACTCACCTGTCCTACGATCAAGCAGTGTGCTCACCGCAGCTGGATTCACTGGCCATCCTCTGCCCTCAGCTTCAGCATGTGAACTGTGGGCACCCAGCTGTGACAGCTTCACAGCCCGGTGCCCACCGTGCAGAACTTCTGCTACCGATTGCCTGGGCGGTCAGAGTGGAAATAGGAGAGAGTACCTACTCCCCGAAAGTGTCAATTGGTAACGGGGAGCGGGGACGAATCCTTAAAGCGGAGCTCCACCCAAAAGGGGCAGTTTTGAGCAAAAGGGGCATCCACTGGCCAATATATCACCTGACACAAGGGTTGAAGAAAACAGTACATTGTGGGGGCCAAGAATCACACACTCCAGTAAAGTGTCAGATGCAGCAGATTCTTTGTGCACCAGTCTCTTCAGTATAACAGTGCTTTTGCCCCTCTTCTGTGCAGGGAGCACATTTTTGAGCATTTTTAACTTTTTCTAACAGTCGATTTCTGAACAAGTTGTAAATCAGCTTTAAAGACGGACAGCTGCCCTGATAACTTGTTGAATCTTTCACCTTAGCAAAACATCTGCTGATGGATGTCTAGCCTAAGATGTACCAGCAACAGCCTCATACACAGGCTGTCTCAATTCTAATCCAGCACCATTTCCTCCATCACAAGGTTTGATAAATAAGGCCTAGTATTATATGCTGTCTAAAGAAAAAAAGATACATTTCTCACAGCACAATGTGATTATGTGCTTCTTCAGAGAGTGCCTACCTTTGTTGTACACTGTCGCACAGTATTTATCAGTTCCTGGATGACAAGGTCCACACATTTCAGACACGGTTCCTTCAGCTTCACTACCTGCTTCTTCACTATGGCTTCAAAGGCCATATCTGGTGTAAACAGACCCGTCCTATATGAAAACAAAAGTTGAAATACTACATACAAGTTTACCTATGTATGCAGCATTATGAATTAAAAAGTCTCATCAGGGCTCTGTACACGAGTTCTTTTAGTAGAACTCACTGAAATTGTTGCAAGTTTAGACTATGAAAGCCAAAATTTGCACAGGACTTTGCAGGAATGGCGGGGACCAGTCTTGTGCTCGGAAGATTGGTGGATTAGGTAAGTATTTCTCCACTTTCCAAACCCCCAGACAAAAACGAGCATTTAAACCCAGGCAGTGCTGGCACAGCCCCTCTGCATGGGAAAATTCTGCCCGGAATTCTTTAAATAAAAGTTATTAAAAAAGAAGAAAAAGAAAAAAAAAAAAAAAAAAAAAAAAAAAAAAAGGTGTGGCCTCTGTGCAATCATTATAAATGTAACTCAAAAGGAAGAGTGTGTGTAAAGCTGCTACTTGGGGCCCCATTTAGCCTTGATCCAATATGGAGTATCTGCTATTCACAGCACTACGAAGGCCAAAAAGGGAGGTAGGGGGCAGTAGGGAAAGGACATGCTGTCACTTTATGGTGCCTACTACATATGCTGCTGCCAAGAGAGTACAGGTTCAAGCTCCATTCACATAATGGCGTTTTGAATCCTGGGAGGAATCCCTGCGATTCTGCCCATTATTCCAAAACACGCTGTTAAAATATGAAACTGCTCATCAGCATGTTCAGGTGCCATTAAGCACATAGCACCTAAAAATTCAGGGTGATTCCGCCACGATTGTCACACTGCAATCACGGAAACAAAATTGTGGGATGCGTGTCACCCAAAAGAAGTCCTGGAACCTCTTATGTGACAACGTCGCACGATTGCAGTGTGACAATCGTGGCAGAATCACATCCCCCTTTTTAGGTCCCCCTAAAATTAATGGCACCTGAACACGCTGATGAGCGATTTCACATTTTAAGAGTGCGGTTTGAAATTGCAGGCAGAATTGCAAGTATTCCACCCACGATTCAAAACGCCTATATGTAAACAGAGCCTCATTTTAAATACGTCCAGAGGGAGTAGATTTAAAAACTCCAAGCCTTCCTGGTATCCTAGGAAGACCTCCCCTCATTTCCGGTCTACTTAACATCAAGAAGTGGAAGGAAATTCCCACAATAGTGATACCTGGAAAAGGTTCTAGCCCCTTTGCAGTATATGTGGGGAAAAAAAAAAATTTAATTACTGGCTATTTTAACATGGGACCAGGAAGGGAACATTTGCCAAAAGGGACAAACTGCAACAAAAAACTGGAAGAGGTTCTAAACCTTCTACGGTCTATTAAAAATTTTTTTTTTAAAAAGTGGATGTTGGGGCAGGACTTAATAAATCATAAAACAGAGCATCTGATACACCTATCTATATAGCTGCACTTACCTCACACCATGAATATTCTTAATGGCATAGCTAATTTCCCGTCGTAGATCCTTTTCATCAAACTCCATCTACATAATGGGTGACAAAAATAGATGCTACAGAAATGGAAGTAGTTACATACAAAAGTTTTGATCAACCAATCAGATGAGCCAAATCAAGTTTCTCTTTTTATAAAGAGGTACATTATTACTTGCCTTCTTATAGATTATTCTGACAGGTTCAGGGACATCTGTTTGTTTAAATTCAGCAAAGCTTTAATTTTCTGATCCCATTAGGTACCCCAACAAAAGACATTGGGAACAATAAAACCATGAGAAGCTGTAATCTACCCCCAAGCTACTAAAAAGACATTGCCAAAAACAACACCGGAAGCTGTTCCCTGAAAAAAAGAAGTCATTATACTTGGCTCTCTGGCAGCCCGTGTCTCCTACCTTCCCTACATTGAAGTACTGCAGCCTCCATTAGACTCCTCAGCATTCGACACTTCCAGGAGTGTCGGATGCCGTGCCCCATGCAATTTCTGCACCCTGCCCAGCTAAAGAAAGCAGCCAATGATCGAGATCAGGATACCAGGTGCCCGAAAATGTCAGTGGCCAGCAGGGAGCTCTGGGATGTTGCACTGCAGGATCGAAATTGAGAATAGTTCCATTTTAGTTCCGCTTTAAAAGGATAAGTTCTCTTTTTGTAACATGTCACACCTGTGTTTAGGGTGTCACGTTACGTTGGAGCATTTCCCCATGCCCTCCTTTCCCTGCAACTGCTGTCATTTTAAAAACAGTGTGATTGTGCGGTGCCCTGCCCAAACAACCGCATCATACATCTACAGAGTTCTGTCTGCATTTACTACAAGTCCCGACTGTCACCACTGTAAATGGCTTGTAGTTAATGCACTATGAAGATGCTGGTGAATGCCCTCGTAGCGTATTAAATCTTGCTGCAAGTCAGTAAATGTCTGCCCATATAGAGGTATGGGCAGACAGTTATACTGAATGTCTGCAAGAGTCTGGCACTGCACCTACAATCCACTGATTGTGGGTGAAATGCTTTTCAGGCTGCAATGTAAAAAAAAAAAAAAAATTAACGCTTTTTTTTCCCTGCAAAATCATGTGCATTTTTATTTTTTTTTTTAAAAGATGAACTTAGCCTTTAAGCACTGAGCTGCTGCTAAGATGAGTGAGAAGAGTTTTCTTAAAGGCTTTCAAAGGTCCAGTTATTGAGAAGCCCAGCAAATAGAACGGAGAACTCTGCCAGCTCACTAAGGTATTCATCTCAAGTTAGTAGGGAAAGGTATGGGGGCACAGAAGACAAAGCCAATATGACATCTCCAGCACAGAATGTTTTGAATTTGGATAAATGTAATGCAGGAATTCCAGAGAGTAAGATGGTTTCGCTTTAAAAATGATTTTTGTGTTGTGTCCCTGTTGGATAAACCCCTCCTCACTTCCTTTCCTTACACAGGAAAACATGTATATCAATGAGAACTTACACAAACTTGCACATCAAAAAACGTACCAGTGAAACGTAGTGTTCTGGTACTGATTCTCAAACTGACGTATTTATCACATTTATTAATTTTCTCCTCTTTTGTCTAAGGCTTCATGCATATGGACAATTAGCAGCTCCTGTGCACTGAGGTGTAAAATCCCTGGTGCTTGATGCTGCCCAGGGAGCCGCACGTGCCGCACACAGCCCAATACAAATGAAACGGATCAGCACACTAGAGCTGCTAATTGTCCATGTGCATGAAGCCTTAGACAAAAGAGGAAGAGAAAATTAATACAGTAAATGTGATCGATACGTCCGTTTGAGAATCAGTACCAGAACACCAATGTCTTTAGTCCGTGGTGTATGCAGGTTTTGTGCTGCCCTAGGCAACAAAAAAATTGTCTGCCTCCATGGCAACGGGCCAACACCACCATCCCTCCCGCGGAGAGAGCCTGACATTGACCAACACCACTCCTGCTGCCCCTCACCTGCGGGAGAGCCTTCCACTACCGCCCCTCACCTGCGGGAGAGCCTTCCATTACCACCCCCCACGGTGAAAGAGAGACACTCATCTTCACATCTCCAGACATCCCCAGGAATAAGAGTCGGGTTCTGCATACACCATCAAGCAGCCCGCAGGCTCTTTTGGATCCCACCTGGTTCCGATGGCACACAGTCCCTTCTTCCATCCCTTCTTCTGGGGGGGAAGGTGCTGCCCCCTGAAAATGCCTTGTTTGCCTTGTGGTAAATACGCCCTGTCTTTAGTTCTACTAAGGGTTGCACTTGCACTTTACTAACAGTTTAAGCATCACAGGCCAATTAAATTAATCATTTAATTTTGTGGCTACCTCCTATAATTGTGCGTATTTATTGTATTTTGGAAACACATATCATAATAAAATCACAATAAAACATTTTACAAGACCTGTAAAAGAATTAAAGTAGGGTTACACACGTTGAAGGCCTCTTTCAATTTAGAATTTTTAAGTAGCTGAAAACCCCAATGAAGAACAAGGGCAACATATATCCCAAAAAAATTCAGTTCAGCATGCTTGTTCTACAAAATAATGAGCGGATATCAAATATTAATAGGAAGTGGATGAGAGGGTAAAGGAAGGCGCTATAAATACAAAAATTCTGAAACCACAAAATAAAACGTGTTACAGGAATAATAGAACAGCTTTAGCTACATACATGTTTTAAAAAGCATGGCTGGACAAATCTCAGTCAAGAGGAGCCTGTGGAAACTAGCAAAAGTGCCTTGGCTGCCAGGATCTCCTGCCCTTAGGCTCCATGCACATTGGTTTAAGAAAAAAACAAAAAAAAAAAAAAAACATAAAAAAAACATACTGCTCCTAGAGGAGCTTGGTGCTTTGGCTGTAGGAGCAACAAATGTTATCCTACGTGTTCAATGGACATTAGGTAGTCTAGAAGCATTTTCTAAGCTCAGCAGAAAAAAATCCCTTCTGTTTTGCGTTTTTTTTTTTAAAAGCATTTTTCTGGCAGGGAAAAAAAAAAACTGCTAAAAACACAGCTAAGCATTAGAACAATAAAAAAAATGCTCAAAATTAGCATCTTTCTGCCATGAGTAATGGCTGTTTTTTAAGCCAGTGCACATGGAGCTTTAAAGTGGAACTAAAGTAGAAAAATGTTCCAATTTATTTTTTTGTTTTGTGTTACTTTATTTTGTTTGGGCCAAGCTGGCCCAAGTTAACTATTTCCTTTACTAAGAAATTACTGTGCTGTGTTCCAGCAGTAAAATGGAGACTTTTCGTTGGGTTCCTGAAACAAAATTGAACCAGGCCGACAGCTGCTCCATCATTCACAGGAAGCCTTGAATTTTTACGAATAAATACCAAGCATCCTCTGATTGGCTGAGGTGGAAAATGTGACCTTAACCGATCAGAGGAAGCCTTGTATTCATTCATAAAAAACTGCAAGGTTTCCTGTGAATGAGGAGCACTATGCCCAACTTGATTTTGTTCTGGGAACAAGACTGGACTGCTACCAGAACACGGTGCTGTATACTGTATGTAGCTGATGCTACAGTTTATACAACACTGACAACAGCAGTTTAAAAGGAAATCGTCCATTTGGGCCAGCTTGGGCAAAACAAAAATACAAAACCTGGAGTTCGGCTTTAAACTTCTCCACTTAGGCCTTGTCTGTTTGGCATTATACTGCACACCATGATGGGAAGATGGACCCCATTTTCTGTGAGATGTGTTTTCAGTGTTTCTTTAATTTTTTTAAGCAGTGTATATATGCTTGGGGAATTGGATAGAGATCTAAGCTGAGGTGTTCCTAGCTCTCAGAATTTGAAAAACATTTTGTCCATGCCTGCTACAGGATGAAACAAGGTAGGCAAAAAGTTAAACATCTTGAATGTTCATTCCATGACCTTATGATAACGAACTGCATCCAGCACCTCCTTATCTTTAAGCCCTGTTCTGCCTGGTTTACAGACAAAGTTCAGTGCAGAAAATAGCAAATCCTTCCTTCGGTACAACTGCCCAGAAAGGCAGGGGAACTTTCAGCAAGTGTAGGTATCATGCCGCTGCTAGTCATAAACCAATTCAGCACTAGCCTGTAAATGCCCGTTTACTACCAGGCCATTTGCACTAACGTGATAGTTTGGCTAAATTTCTCGGAGACGGAACCCTGTACAGAAATTAATTTTATAACCATTTTCTTTTAAACAAATAGCATTTTCCTTTGGTGGTATCTAAAAGCCACTGGGGTTTTTTACATTTTTTTTTTTTTATATGAAATGAAAAAAAGGTCAACAATTTGGGTTCTCTCACATTTCTTCACTATTACCATTTCATTTCCCTTAAAAAAATTATCCCACAATCACTGATGGTCAGTGGTACTTCAAAACCACCTCACAATTATATAGTTACAATATCATTGGTGGCCAGTGGCATTTTAGGAGCCCCCACAGCCAATCAGACAATCCTCCTTCCTGCTGGGTTTACAAACATTTAGCCTATCCCAAATGGAGGAAGAGGAGCTTCCTCTAAAGTGAACAGGCCAAATGTTTGTAAACACTAGTACAGGGGCGGACTGACAACTCATGGGGACCCCAGGCAATAGGGGATCATGGGGCCTGTGTCCTTGCCCAAACTGACTTCAGTACAGCCAGCCTGCCCATAGATGGATCAAATCTCAGCCAGTCCCTGCTGAACCTGCTGAGATTCGATCCGTCCATAGCCAGATTAAGATCTGTGTTTGACACTCTCAGACTGGAGCTGAAACATACCCCAAGGGCTCATTCATAGGTATTTAGTAGTCGTTGCCACCCCTCTGAACAGGGTATAAACAGGGGCGGACTGACAACTCATGGGGCCCCCAGGCAATAGGGGATCATGGGACCCCTGTGTCCTTGCCCAAACTTAAAAAAGCCTATGAAAAAAAAGGTACCAGGGGCATCTCATGGGGCCCCCTACTGACCCCGGGCAGCGCCCGAGTTTCCAAATGGTCAGTCCGCCACTGCACTAGTAGAGTTTACATTTGTGATGGCTATGAATGGTTCATAATGATTACAAGGTATATATTGGCTTTGCACATCACGAATCTGATTCAAGCCATCCAATGAAAGCTCAGATCACAGCCATTCGCATGTGTGCTGGCCTCCCAAGTAGGTTTTCTGAAGTGACATTTCAAAACTGCGCTCCAGAAATACACAGCCACCACCTTCCCTTTTTTTTTTTTTTTTTTTATAAATACACACATTACAGCTATGTGGAGGTAAAACAGAACTGTGGCGGGCCTATACACAGTCTACCATTATTTAGTTTGCTTCCTCCTTTCAGTAGTGATTTGGCAGACTGCTAGCATTTAGTCTCTAAAAAGAACAGAATGCCAAGAACAGGCTAACTCCACCGCTTCTCTTGTGAAATTTGAGAATGAACTGCCCACAGTGCCTGCAGCTACACAAATCAGTGAGGGAATGTTTTAAAGTGTATTTACAGCTCATTATGAATATTTAAATATTTGAATGTCAATAGCCTGGCCACAATTCTACTTCAAAACTTGTATGAACAAGGCATAAAGAGGATCTTTTAGACAGCAATAATGTACTGCAATGTTACACATAAGACAATAAGGCCATGGTCACCACATTAAAAATGTGTTTAAAAAAATATAAAAATTAAAAACATTAAATAAATTATACTATACCTTGACAAGCTCAAATGGAAACCGTTCATGGAAAATTCGGTTTATCCTGGCACCTCCAGAGAGCTCTAGGGTGTCTACCTGATCCCCGGAGCCCTCAATTCTCTTCTCAAAATCCACCCCCAGCTGCTGGACCATCCTACAAGGGTATTAGAATGTTTATAAAAATGTAATATATTGCAGCTTACAGTCCTTAGATATGGTTACTGCATTGTTTTTCTTTTTTTTTTTTTTAGACTTCTTTATTTTCCCTGGTGATACTGCCAGTAACATACTACTGTATACTAGGGTGACAATGCTCATTCACTATACTTTACCTATGGAAAAGCAGCATTGCCAGACTACAGAAAATCTCTCTCTTCATCTATATAAAAGAGGGAGCTTTTCTTTAGAACAATGTAAGGCTAGGTTCACATTTATGCGGGTGGTGCCACTGCAGGACCCGCATAAATACTGGCAGCCGCAACCACCCACACAGAAAAATTCAGGACCCACGGGCAGGTGCAATTAATCCTAATGGCACGGTGCCCACACTGGAAATTGCACCCGTACTGGGAACGTCGGTTCCTGTGCAAGCTGCGATTTTAAAAATAGTGCAGGGACTTCTTTTCTGAGTGTCACCTAGCCTGATAAGAGAACAGAAAGAGCACAGGAAGTTATCACAATTCACAAGATTTCTGGCAGGATTGACACTTTTGTACACTTATTAAAACAGATGTAACAAAACAATTTAATTATAAAGTAGTTCAGTCAAAATCTAACCAAGGCTAAACCTTTCATTCAAAGACTATTCTATCTACCCCATGAAAGAAAGATGCTTATACTTGCCTATACTGAAGCTGCTCTGGTCCGGTCACGTGATCTCTCCAGCGGTGGCTTCAGTGAAGAGAAGAGATCCCCAACAGCTACAAATGCCTATGTGGTGACATCACTCATAGGCTTACTATGGGGCAACTGTTGTCGGCAGCCCCTCCTCTACACTGAAGCCAGCGCTGGAACCTGATCATGTGACCGGACCAGAGCGACTTTAGAATAGACAAGTAAAAGCATTTTTCTCTCAGAGTAAATAGAATAGTCTTAGAATGGGGGAGGGAGTAGGATTAGCCTCAGCTAGATTTTTACTGAACTTCCACTTTAACATATTAAAAAAAAAAAAAAGGGCCAAATATAAGTGAATGGTTTAGTTTGCATATACTTTAAAGTGGTAGTAAAGTCCCCCATCGATTTGTAAGCTCACAATCAAGCTTACCAGTAGGTACAATCAGTATCTCCTAAATGTGCACTGTTTAGGAGATATTCAGAATGGCAATTGCCGATGAGGTCACAGGTGCATGTGCAGTGACGGTTTGGGCACAAAGTATGAAGGAAGCGCCGCGAGCAACATGACATCACTGCGCTTGAGGACTCTGTTTGCAGGTAGGTGTGTCATAATGTGTCAGTATATGGTGCATACTAGTACATTATGTCTTGAAACTGCGGGGAGGGCCATATTTTTAAAAGTGTGAGCAAAAAAACAAAAAACAAACCTTTACTACCACTTTAAATAAGAAAAGCAACAAATCACAACCAGACAGGAGCTTTGGGTAATAAGCAACTGTGGCTGCGCCTTTTTAAATATATTGTATATATTTTGCAAGTCTTTAATCATGTGATACTGTATTGCATCTGAATCTCCTTCCACCTGATCTCATAGCACTGCCACTGCAAAGGGCACATGCACATAAATTAAACGCCACCTAGATGCTGACAGCTTTGCCACTTACTGGAGAAGAGCTTTTGTTTTTCTTGTGGGGTCATCCGGTCGGAAGTTTTTGTACTCTTCAACCTCTTTCTCCAGGGAAAGCATCTGGCTCTGAAGTTTACTCCGCAATGCAGGAAGTGTCTCCCGAATGTGATTGGTAAGTTGCTGAAAGAGGAGAAGCAAAGTGTAAGCGTTGGCCATTTAGAGAATTACAGAGCAGGTGATTCAGCATTAAACAATGGAGACAGAAGAGAGAAGGCAGAGCACAGGACTCCACGCTTTGGACTGGACTGACATTCTGACTGTCAAAACTGTAGTGACCACCTATTTCACTAAACATTCAGTGAGAATAACCACCACCAAGCCCTGCTTCTACTGCCCACCACCCTTCAGGAGAGAGCAAAACCACAAAAACACACCCAGGAGAGAGCCCCCAACCCTTCAGCAGCATCTCCTTGGTCACTGTATTCGTAACAACATATCACATTGTCAGATCTGCATATCAG
The DNA here is from genome assembly GCF_062004578.1 of Staurois parvus. NCBI lineage: Eukaryota > Metazoa > Chordata > Amphibia > Anura > Ranidae > Staurois > Staurois parvus. The sequence continues at coordinate 964,610 of NW_028318696.1, read as the reverse complement.
AAAGCAGCCCAATACCTGGTTCAGTGTTTTTTGTAGATGTGGTGTTCCCATTCTGTCTGCTATGTGTCGGTACCCAGGATGAGAGAGGAAGAACTTTCTTTCGGCAGCAAGAGCCACTCGGATATCCTTTTTACCATCAATGTCCTTCTGGCTTCTGTTGACCACTCCAATGTAGCCTATGAGAAAAGGGTGCCAGTGTCATTCACAGCAGCATATGACAGCAGTGCAACGGTTGAGAGAAACTTTCCAGAATTCCCTGGGAAAAGCCATGTTATTAAAGTTGAACTCCATTTTATGTGATTTTTAAGGTGAGGTGATGACCACTGGCAGTCCAGTGCTCAGAAAATTGCAGTGTTATGATCTTTAAACAATGCAGTCAGCTGCCTAGATATACAGTGTGGTAGAAGGACTGATCACAAGGCTGAATCAACAAAATGAGACTGACTTACCATAAAGTCCTCATCTTATAGTACATTATGGAACACAGGATGAGTGTTCTATACATTGGGTTATGCGGCTACCTTCAGGAGATTGGAAACAGGAAAAACAAAAGCTGTAAGGACAATTCAGTATAAACCCTCCTACTCCCAGCATGCTTTAGTTTTGTCAGCGAGCAATAGTAGTAGAGGATTATAAGAATAGAAGGGAGGACCCGTGTCCTGTAACGTACTCCAAGAAAAAGAATTGGTAATAAGTCAAAAATCCTTTTTTCTTAATTGTACATTGCGGGACACAGAATGAGTATATACTGGCTCACCAAGATATACAAAAGCAGACCAACTGGTCTGTGAAAACACCCTGGAGGAGGGTCAAAACGCGTTGACACATTTCCGGTTCCACCGCCATACGTAATACATCATTTCCAGTGAGTGGTAGGCGCGCCGGCGTGCAGCATTCCCAGGGGTCATCTTGTGTATGGGAAATTCTCTGTGTTGTCATCTGTTGCTGACCGTGGGATCTCAGGAAATTACCCTGGTGATGTGGTGTTTTGGATTCATATAAATGCAATAAAATGTTGGTTTTGATCATTAACAAGGTGAGTGGCTTGGTATTTGAAAATTGAGCTAACCAAGTGTTGCAGTATTATGCTATATATTTGTTTTTTCCCTACAATGTTCTGAGCTTGTTCTTGGAGAGTGGTGTCTGCTGATCCTGGAGTTTGGCTACATTGTGGTTTGGAGTGGAGAAAATCCAGGGATATCTGGAGGCATACTTACTGGGTCTAGGATCCCAAAAAAAACCCTAAAGGCGTTTTTTCACCAATATCTGGCGAGTGCGGTATAATTTTTTGAGCGCCATTTTTGGTGGAAGCACGATTTATCTCTTTGGAAAGAGGACTATTCAAGAGTTTTTGTGTTTTTTATAATTTTTATGATATAATTTTTGTCACTTATTTGGAGTGGGACTTATAATTTTTATTATTTTGCTTTATATTTTTTTTGGGAATGGTATTTATTGTAAAAAAAGCTTTTAAATACTTTTTTTGGTGTGGGTTGCACTGATGAGCAGCAGCATTTATTTGTATATTTAGTACTAATTTGTAGAAATTTTGGCGCTGGTGATTTAGGTTTAAAACAGTGCAAAATGAGGCTAACAGGCCGACAAAAGCCAAAAGGTTAACATAGGTGGCTCAATAGAGCCTACAGAGCCATCTGAGGTACTTCATGACTGGAGCCAACTTCAGCTGAGGCCTAAACATACACATGGTAAAACAAAGTGATATTAAACCCTCAGCACTTTCAGCAGCACGCGGCTTCTTTATCTTTTGTTCCTTGCCTATATTCTGGTTTAATCTGGTGCCATGCTCCAGCTTTCCTATTTCAGAGTAGCTCTTTCTCTTGAGGCTTCCTATAGAGTAATGCTTGCATGCAGGGGCTAGAGATGTTTCTCATTACATTGTGTGCAGGGGCGGACTGACAACTCATGGGGCTCCCGTGTCCTCAGCCACACTCAAACCACAGCCAAAAAAAACCTATGAAAGATACCAGGGGCATCTCATGGGGCCCACAGTGACCCCAGGCCCTTGGGCAGAGCCCGAGTACCCGAATGGTCAGTCCACCCCTGATTGTGTGCCTCCATGATGGTTGATGTAAGCCCCTACCTTAGCATTGTCTGACCGAATCCTGGTCAGATGACAGGTCTGTCCAGCATTAAAGAGGAGATTCAAAATATTGATCAGGAGTCAAGCTTCCACCAACAGCTTAGTATATTGTACCAAGAGAGTACCTAGGATGACTCCGCAGCACGAAAAGCTGTCATCTGTCATGAGCACCTTCCTAACTGTTGAGAGGAAGGACATCCCCAATTTCAGTGTTGAATTTGTAAGCCACCACTTCAGGACAAGCCTTGTAATGCTGGTTAGGCATATGGCATAATCCAGTGATGGCACCCAGCTGCTCATGCTGGCTGAATGTTGAGAAACTTGGCATATGGAACTGCCTTGAGGACAGCATCATTAATTGAAAGTCAAGTGGCTCCTAGACTGCAGAGTCTAAACCTGGGAGAGACTACGATGTGTCCTGGGGAAAGGAAAACCTTGGTAATGGCCATGTCTAAGATAATGCCCAAATACGCCAAACCATGAATTGTTTTCAGCACGGATTTCTGGACATTTAAAATGTACTTAAACTAAAAAACCTAACATAGGTGCAGAAACATATTTACAGGGAATTACTGAGGAAGCTCAGGAAGCCTCCATGGAGGGTGTGAACCTCAGCAGGGGGCAAATGTCCAGGTTGTCAGTGTTAGGCCCATGCAAGCTACCCTGGAGCTGTTAGAGGAGCAGGAACAAAGAGGGCCCACAGGACCATTCCTCTTAAATCCAACATACAACAAATGTATAAAGCGTAGACCTCACAAGGGTTTATCACAAACAGCAGGAGTAGGGAAAGTCATCTGGCCATCTGCAACTGTCACTATGTGACAGCAGGAGCCCTACTCCTGTTTGGTGGTGCAGCTTCTAGGGTTGATGGGATGACAGTGAGGCTAAGTAACCAGGAAGAAGCACTGGCACTCAGGCAGTACAGCCATGGCCCGTGCACACTGTTTGATGAACACCTGGTTGAAAATAGGCCATGCAACTTCAGCCAAAAAAGATTTTGGGAGCCAACTCCAAAGCACTATAACATTCTACAGATGATGCTCAAAAAATTAGAATAACGTGCAAAAGTTCATTTATTTCAGTAATGCAACTTAAAAGGTGAAACTAATATATGAGATAGACTCATTACATGCAAAGCAAGATAGTTCAAGCCGTGATTTGTCATAAGTGTGATGATTATGGCTTACAGCTCATGAAAACCCCAAATCCACAATCTCAGAAAATTTTAATATTGTGAAAAGGTGCAATATTCTCGGCTCAAAGTGTCCCACTCTAATCAGCTAATTAAGCCATAACATCTGCAAAGGGTTCCTGAACCTTTAAATGGTCTCTCAGTCTGGTTCAGCAGAAATCACAATCATGGGAAAGACTGCTGACCTAACAGTTGTACAGAAAACCATCATTGACACCCTCCATAAGGAGGGAAAGCCTCAAAAGGTAATTGCAAAAGATGTTGGATGTTCCCAAAGTGCTGTATCAAAGCACATTAATAGAAAGTTATGTGGAAGGGAAAAGTGTGGAAGAAAAAGGTGCACAAGCAGCAGGGATGACCACAGCCTGGAGAGGATTGTCAGGAAAAGGCCATTCAAAAGTGTTGGGGACTTTCAGAAGGAGTGGACTGAGGCTGGAGTCAGTGCATCAAGAGCCACCACACACAGACAGATCCTGGACATGGGCTTCAAATGTCATATTCCTCTTGTCAAGCCGCTCCTGAACAACAAACATCAGAAGCGTCTTACCTGGGCTAAAGAAAAACAGACCTGGTCTGTTGCTCAGTGGTCCAAAGTCCTCTTTTCTGATGAGGGCAACTTTTGCATCTCATTTGATAACCAAGGACCCCGAGTATGGAGGAAGAATGGAGAGGCACACACTGCAATATGCTTGAAGTCCAGTGTAAAGTTTCCAGTCTGTGTTGATTTGGGGGGCCATGTCATCTGCTGGTGTTGGTCCACTGTGCTTCATTAAGTCTAGGGTCAATGCAGTCGTCTACCAGGAGATTTTGGAGCACTTCATGCTTCCTTCCGTAGATGAGCTTTATGGGGATGCTGACTTCATTTTCCAGCAGGACTTGGCACCTGCCCACACTGCCAAAAGCACCAAAACCTGGTTCAATGACCGTGGGGTTACTGTGCTTGATTGGCCAGCAAACTCGCCTGACCTGAACCCCATAGAGAATCTATGGGGCATTGCCAAGAGAAAGATGAGAGATATGAGACCGAACAATGCAGAAGAGCTGAAGGCCACTATTGAAGAACCTCAGCAGTGCCACAGGCTGATAGCTTCCATGCCACACCACATTGAAGAAGTAATTGCTGCAAAGGGGCCCAAACCAAGTACTGCGTACATATGCATGCTTATACATTTCAGAGGTCCAATATTGTTTTATGTACAATCCTTGTTTTATTGATTGCATGTAATATTCTAATTTTCTGAGATTGTGGATTTGGGGTTTTCATGAGCTGTAAGCCATAATCATCACAATTATGAAAAATTACGGCTTGAACTATCTTGCTTTGCATGTAATGAGCCTATCTTGTATATTAGTTTCACCTTTTAAGTTGCATTACTGAAATAAATGAACTTTTGCACGATATTCTAATTTTTCGAGTTTCACCTGTAGGTCTGCCACCTCACCACAACTGTAAAAGTCTTAACACCTAAGGGGGTGCAACAAGATAGACTAAAAGTCCCCCCATCAGGCTCCCATACATGCAAGGCCTGCACCCATTGCAGCGATGGTCTGCAAAGCACCCCACGGCCCCCCAAATTGCAGGCAAGCTGTAGAGTGCCAGGTAGGATCTAAGTGCATATATGCCCCTTTAGCAAGTCTAAGCCCTCCCCAGTGGGAATAACCCCCTAAGGGGTCTTCAGGGATAGGGCTCCCCCAGACAAGTGGGGCACAGGTCTGGACCTGCAGAAGACCCTGTGGCTAACTCAAAACCCTGCACTTCATGCCAAGTACCTAACGCAAGGTCCAGTGCCCTAAGGTCTGCACCGCTTCTTCCTGGCAGGGCCTTAGTACCAAGTAGTAGTGGATCCAGAAACTGCAAATATGAGCCCCAGAGGCTCGGCAGCAACAGAAGATTCTTGATAAAAAGAGAATAGAAAATTATTTGCTTTACTTAGGGAAGAGAAGACATTTGTTTTCCTAAAGAAACTAAACGCTGCACAAGAGTGGGAGGGTTTATTCTGGGCTGCCCTTACAGCTTTTGTTTTGCCAGTGTCCAGTCTTCTGAAGGAAGCAGGATAACCCAATGTACCTGAATACTTCTGCTTTGTCCCATAATGTAAGATAAGGAAAATAAATCTTTCAGTAGGTAAAACAGACTACCTATAACTATGGATTATATCTGTGTATTTAGCTTTCAAGATGGAGCTTCACTTTAAGGGTCCATGCACACAGGCTAAAAAAAAAAAAAAAAAAAAAAAAAAAAAAATCAAACAGGAACAACCACACACTGCTCCTAGAGGAGTTTAGAATTTTGCCTGTAGAAGCAACTACCCTATGTGTCCATGCACTTTGGGTCATTTAGAGGCATATTTAAAGCTAAGCGTTTAACCACCTTCCGCCCGCCCTATAGTACAATGACGGGCGCAAGGTGGTTCTCTCATATGACGTCCTACCATTCTTACTGCGCATGCGCGGCTCAGGGAGCGCGCATGCGCGGCGATCGCCGGTCCGCTGTGTCCCTCGGACACAGCTGATCACATGTAAACACGGAAACGCCGGTTATCGGCATTTCTCTCCTCTCGAGCTGTCACGCTGACAGCTCGAGAGGAGAGGAGAGCCGGTAATCGGCTTTCGGCGGAGGAGACATGTACACTGATGATCAGTGTGCCCTGATGATCAGTGTGGCCCCAGTTGTGCCACCTGTCAGTGCTCATCAGTGCCAGTGCTCATCAATGCCACATATCAGTGCATACCAGTGCACATCAATGCCACATATCAGTGCCCATCTAAGCTGCCTTTCAGTGCCCATAAGTGATGCCTGTCAATGCCCATCAGTGCAACCTACCAGTGCCTCCTCATCAGTGCCCATTAGTGCCACCTATCAGTGTCCATCAGTACAGCCTATCAGTGCCCATCACTGCAGCCTCATTAGCGCACATCAGTGAAGGAGAAAAATCACTTATTTACAAAATTGTATAACAAAAACTAAGAAAAAACTTTTTTTTTTCCAAAATTTTCAGTGGTTTTTGGTTTAAGAAAAAATAAAAATCCCAGAGGTGATGAAACACCACCAAAAGAAAGCTCTGTCACAAAAAAAATAAAAGTTTCATATGGGTACAATGTTGCATGACCGCGCAATTGTCAAAGTGTGACAGCGCTGAAAGCTGGAAATTGGCCTTGGCAGGAAGGGAGTATAAGTGCCCTGTAGGTTAGTGGTTAAAGGCAGAGAAAAAAAAAACCCTTCTGTTTTGCATTTTTGAAAGTGGGTTTCTGGCAGAAATATAAAGCTACTAAAAGCTAGTATAAGAAAAAAAAAAAAAAAAGTATTATTATTATACAGGACTTATATAGCGCCAACAGTTTGCTCAGCGCTTTACAAAATGAAGGTAGACATTACTGTTACAATACAATTTGGTACAAGAGGAATCAGAGAACCCGGCTCGTTAGAGATTACAATCTAGGAGAATTTTAAAAAAAGGCTCAAAATTTGTATTTTTTCTGCAAAGAGTACTGATGATTTTTTTTTTTTTTTTTTTTTTAAACAGTGTGCATGAACCCTAACCGTTCTCATCAGATTTCAGAGCTCAGTCACCCCATGTCACTTTCACCCATAGAGGACCTCCTTACCTCTCCGTAACGGTAGCAGCTTGTTCTCTAAGATATCTCTGGCATCAGTTCCCTCATCCATCAGATCCAGTTTGGTTATAACACCAATTGTTCTTAAGCCTTGGAGAAATAAAAATAAAGGAATGTAAGGGCACAGGCTACAGCATATAAATGCAATATATGACATGGAACTAAACAAGTCAACAAGAAGCTGTCCTTTATAAATACTCAACACTACTAAAATGGGTAAAAAGGATTTTTGGATATAGAACAAAAATTTGCTGTAATACAGAATGACCTTTTAGTCTGTAAATGGCAAACTTGGCCCCTGGCCCCCACCATCTTCAAAAGCCTCCATATTTGTGGGGTTACCCATTACGTTAAAAGCTTGACCTTTACAGGACACAGCCTACAACTTTAGCAGCCTATGAAGATTTGAATTTTTTTCTTTAATAACAGTTTTGACAGGACCTTCTCCTAGTAAATAACCTCTGCTTAAATGTATCAAATAGGTGCTCAGTGCACAACCGCACAGGTTTAGTTTAACTCCAACCACAGGAAGGAGATATGTAGATTGGAACCTTCAATGTATAGCAGAACAAAACTAGTTTAAAAAAAAAAAGTTAGCCTCTATTTGTGTTTTTTGGCCATTTTTACCCCCTCTGGAGTTCCTTAGTTTTGGCATTTCAGTTCTGGGTGAGCTGAAGAATTCACTGGCTCTCTCTGACACTCCAGCTTGTAGACTAAATCAGCCTTTTTCAGATGGGGTGCTGCGGCTGACACATGAGACTGAGCTCCCCGGTCCCCAAAGTGTAAAATCAGCACTGACTGCAAAATTATACCTAGGAAAGCAAGATCACCATCTACGAGCGTGTGCTCTGCTCTCTGCCTCCCCCTACTGTGCAGTACCCAGTAGAAGAAAGGGTACAGTACAGTACTGCTGATTTTAAAAGGGTGCAAATGTGTGTGTGTTTCGTTTGTTTATATATACACACTATATTGCCAAAAGTATTGGGCCAGCCCTCCAAATCATGTGATTCAGGTGCTACAATAACCTCCATGGCCACAGGTGTATACAATCAAGCCCCTAGACATGCAGACTGCTTTTACAAACATTGGTGAAAGAATGGGTCGCTCTCAGGAGCTCAGTGACTCCAAGCGTGGTCCCGTGATAGGTTGTCACCTGTGCAATAAGTCCATCCGTGACATTTCCTGGCTACTAAATATTCCACGCTCAACTGTTAGTGGTATCATAACAAAGTGGAAGCAACTGGAAACAACAGCAACTCAGCCAGCAAGTGGTAGGCCACGTAACATGACAGAGCGGGGTCAGCGCATGCTGAAGCGCACAGTGCGCAGAAGTCCCCAACTGTCTGCAGAGTCAATAGCTAAAGACCTCCAAACTTTGTGTGGCTTTCAGATGAGCACAACAACAGTGCGTAGAGAGCTTCATGGAATGGGTTCCCATGGCCGAGCAGCTGCATCCAAGCCTTACATCACCAAGTGCAATGCAAAGCGTTGGATGCAGTGGTGTAAAGCATGCCGCCACTGGACTCTAGAGCAGTTTAGACATGTTCTCTGGAGTGAAGATTCTCTCCGTTTGGAAATTCATGGGACGTGCCTGGGTTTGGCGGGTGCCAAGAGAATGGTACTTGCCTGACTGCATTGTGCCGGGTATAACGTTTGGTGGAGGGGGGATTATGGTGTGGGGTTGTTTTTCAGGGGTTGGGTTTGGCCCCCTAGTTCCAGTGAAGGGAACTCTTACGGTGTCAGCAAACCAAAAGACATTGTGGACAATTTCATACTCCCAACTTTGTGGGAAGAGTTTGGGGATGGCCCCTTCCTGTTCCAACATGACTGCGCACCAGTGCACAAAGAAAGGTCCATAAAGACATGGATGAGGGAGTTTGGGGTAGAGGAACTTGACTGGCCTGCACAGAGTCCTGACCTCAACCCGATAGAACAGCTTTGCGATGAATTTGAGTGGAGACTGTGATCCAGGCCTTCTTATCCAATCTTATCCAACATCAGTACCTGACCTCACAAATGTGCTTCTGGAAGAATGGTCAAACCTTCCCATAGACACCCTCCTAAACCTTGTGGACGGCCTTCCCAGAAGAGGTGAAGCTGTTATAGCTGCAAAGGGCGGGGCCAACTCAATATTGAACCCTATGGACTAAGACTGGGAGGCCATTTAAAGTTCATGTGCGTGTAAAGGCCGGCCGACCAATACTTTTGGCAATATAGTGCACACACACACGTATGTGTATATATACTGTACGTGTGTGCTGTTGTGCCTGTATGTACATTTTTAATCCTGGCCCCCCTGTGTAATGTAGGATTAGAACTGATTTTTTTTAGGGCTTGTATAAAATACCAGCAAGGACCAACACTCCTCCGAAAAATGATCCATTCTCAGATCACTTTTCAGAGGCATGTGACAGGCAGTGAAGAGACAATATGTTGCCTCTCACTGCCTGTTTTAACCCCTAAATGCAGCATCACCATGCCGCAACCATGTGCCATGCGCACAGTTGCGGAGTGGTTACAGTGCTGCCCCATTCACCTGGCAGTATACTTCCAGTTGCAGCCACATAATGTGTATACTCCCAGCTGCTGCCTCTATAAAGGGGGAGCAGTTGGGGATGGTAAAAATGCAGCTGAAGTGTGTGGTTTTACCACTCTCCAACCTCCTGTGAATAAGCCCTTGGTTCACATCTGTGAGGCTGCATGCAAGGCAGCACATTCATTGCAATGGGCTGCCCCACAGAGATGCGTGGAAACAATTCCCTGACCCATCTTTTTTTAAATCATGTTGTAAGCTCACCACATTTGCTAATACATGGGGATACCATAAGAATTAATGACACCCCTGCATGTCTGCTAAAGAGCAACGTGTTTGCGTGTCAGGAACGTGCATGATTTTGCGCACATTCCGTGATTTGCAGTGATGTGAACCAAGCCTTAGACTGGGGTGCCTCAGGATTGAAAATACTTTTCAAGGGCACCCCAAATGAAAAAAAAGATTGAAAAACACTGGACTAAATAATATAAAAGGAAACATTTCTGCGTCAGAACCAAAGACTCCTCAAAAAGGTCATGGTGGAAGAAATGCAGTCCCGAAGGTAAAGGCAAACCTATAACAATGTTTCTGGAACCCTCTGAGATCTGTCCCAATCCAAGATGTTGGTTTACGGTAGATTGATAGTCAGTGGTCTATTCTGCCCACACCTCCACCCACCCTTACCATGTGATGACAATACGTTAATGTCAGACAACAGTGTCTCCTCCACATTATACAGTGTATATCATACAATAAGAATGTGCACTACACAACAGTGCGATGAACATACTAGACGGAGGACAACCTGTTTACAAGATGTGAAAAAGGCTTTTTATGTGAAACTGGGCGGCACAGTGGCCAAATGGTTAGCACTTCCGCCTGGCAGTACAAGGGTCGTTGGTTCGAATCCCAGCCACGGCTCCACCTGCCTGGAGTTTGCATGTTCTCCCTGTGCCTGCGTGGGTTTCCTCCGGGTACTCCGGTTTCCTCCCACACTCCAAAGACATGCTGCTAGGTTCATTGGCTCCGGTCTAAATTGGCCCTAGTATGTGTATGTATGAATGCGAGTTAGGGACCTTAGATTGTACACCCCTTGAGGGTTAGGGACTGATGTGAATGTACAATATATATATATATATATATATATATATATATATATATGTGTGTGTGTGTAAAGTGCTGCGTAAATTGACGGCGCTATATAAGTACCATAAATAAATAATATGTGAAACTAGAACACCCTTCCCTACACATGGTGGTGGCCTTCCACAACATCGGTTACCCACATAGAATTTGGCTTTAACATCTCTAGCCTAACAATTTGCACTGTTCTCCATTTAAATCCAAGGATTAACATTTCTTACAAGACGGAAGAAAGGGATGGGATTATATAAACAAAACACAAAACGTTCACACCCACCTATCCTGTTGCTGAACAATTAGCATCTGCCTTGGTACATTCCATGGGCATTGGAATGAAGATCGAGTTATCAGTGTGGATATAAATGCTGCGGCACCTTCCCGACACTCATTAGAACTGAAGCAGCTGCAAAATGTCTTTACCTAGTTTTAGTCAAATTCAACTGGACTGGTGATGGTAAACAACAGGGGGAATACAAACTGCATATTAAAAACAAAAGAAAAAACAAAAAAAAAAAAAAAAAAAATACAGAAAAACTCAAATCAAAAACACTGAAAAAGAAAGTGCATTGCTAAAAACAAATCCAGATAAATGATATCCGGCCAAAGGATAAGCTGAAGGAGTCATCCCAGTATGTACAACACAATGTGTAAAATGGTGACAGTTTGTGATAAGTGATGGATTCAGGAGATAATGGTGACTGTACATTCCAGGTGGCGAGGTGGTAGAATGTAAAGGAGGCCACCGGACCTATAACAGGAGCTGGTGGCTGGACGTCACGGCGCTATGGCCCCTTGGACGCGTTTCGGTGGCCTCCTTTACATCGATGTACGAGCCCATACTCCAAGGCATAGGAAGTATTCCCACACTGCTGACATCAGCCTACCACTACCAGAGGAACACACCAGGTCCAGTACAATTCAGCCAAGCTGTATACCGGAGAGGTTTCCACGGTGGTATTCGGGGATATCCCAGGAGTGACTTCCACTAACCAGACCAGACCAATACCAAGAGGGGGAGAGTCCGTTATAAGCGGTGCAGCTCATCCATCCCATGAGGGGGACCACTGTTTATTGATTATATAAGTATATAAAGATACGCATCTGGTGAGTGCGTATTTTAACCATTCTATCACCTCGCCACCTGGAACGTACAGTCACCATTATCTCCTGTATCCATCACTTATCACAAACTGTCACCATTTTACACATTGTGTTGTACATACTGGGATGATCATTCAGCTTATCCTTTGGACTGATATCATTTATCTGGATTTTTTTTTAGCATTTTATGAGGTTTTATTATGGTTGCCTTTTTGTGCTTTTAGCTGCTATTACTACTAAGTGCTCACTGAGCATTTTGTTTTATTCAAATCAAAAACAGCATTTTTGATTTTGAAAAAATGTTTCTAATGACCATCTGTTCAGCTCTATAACTTTAGAAAAAAAAAAAAAAAAACCCTTTCAGATAATTGGACTGCTAAGTGTTAAACCCTGTGGTGTCTGTGGCATCTGCAATAAGATTCTATGGTCAGGAGAGCCAACCAGTTGAGGATTAACAAATGTGCTGGCAGGTAATCAATTACATATAAATGGAAGATCATTTACCATCTATTCCTTTATAGAACCGCATAAGCAGACTGCACAATCAGCAGCAACGTTACAGACAATCCATTTAGATTTGCACAGACAACGCAACTTATAAAAGCACATACTGTATATCTACTCTTTAAATAGAGCAGGACTTCACAAAACAACATTTCCCGATCCAATACATCCTTTATCTGCATTATCTGGGTTCCACGTGTGTCCAGTCCTTTAACCCTTTTGTGACTAGAAGCCAAGATACCAAGGACATTTTTATCAGCCTGCGTCCATTATTCTAACAATAACTTATAGATTCTGTTTTTGCACTGTGCATCAAACGTATACGGAGCATATACTGGTTTTCTCCATTTTTGTTGCGTGTATCAGTGTAACTTCTACAGCCTTTCAGCATATTCCCATCTACAGGCATTTCAGCAAAGCCTGTACATCACGTGTCAAACACAAGGCCCGAGTGCCAAATCCGGCCTGCCAGGCCATTTCATGTGGCCCTCACATCTCTCCTGCAGCTATGGCACTCCCCTCTCCTTGTCTCAGTAGTCGGCAGCAGAGAGGAAGACAGAACTCCTCCTACAGATCCAGTGCCTCTCTGTGCAGCTGCAGCACCCCTAATACCAGGGATCCGGGTAGGACCAGAAATGTGTGGACTGACACAGGGAAGTAGCAGGCTTCAGGAACACAGGCGTAGTCAGGGCTGGAGAGGTGGAATGGTCAGGCGGGCCGTAAAGTACTGTCAGGCACCGCCCGTCGGGATCTCTAGTGACCCACAGACCAGGATTCCCTAGTGCGCAGAGTCTAAGCCCCAGTCTGCCTTTTCACCAGAGCCCCTGATGGTGGGGGTGGACTTGGCGCAGGACTGAGACCAGGTCGCGGCCCCTGAGTGCACCCAACTGTGGTAGAGGGGTCCGAATAGGGTATGTACTGGGGGAAAGCCTGATGTGAAGGGGCTGGCAGGTTTGGACAGTAGTGACTGGATCCGTGCAGGATGGATGGATCGTCTGGGTAGCGTCAGGCGTAGTCAGGCAGGCCAGGTCAGCAACGTGCGGGCAGTGAGGTACCGGAGGAGCAGGCAGAGAATAGTCAGGGTCACAAGCCGGGTTTCAGTAACTCACGGGCAGCGCGGTACAGAGGATCAGACAGGAGGATGGTCAGGCAAGCCAGGCGTTCAACAGGAGACAGTCAGCAGAGGTCAGGATCAAAGCAGGGTCAGCAACTAGGCAGATAGGCAGGAACACAGGATACCAGGTAAAGGGGCTCATGGGAAACATACACCAAGGCCCTGACTGCAGGTCTGGCCATTCCTTAAATACACCTCCTGCAATCAGCCCCAGCTGTTGGCTGACTGCAGGAGTGAGCTTCTGGCTGCTGAGAGCACCCGCTGGTCAGCCCTGGTACTGCAGCCCACATGGCAGGTGAGTCCCACCACCAGTGCTGAGCCCATTCCTGACACCTATAGTCTCCACCCCCCCTGGTTTCAGCATTCAGCTGACTCCAGCCCTCCTCTGGTCTTCCTCCAGACCTTGTACATTCTTCTTCCCAGCTCTGCCTGCCCCCAGCTTCTTCCCGGAAGCAGCACAAGGTAAGGGAGGTGCACTGTGATGTAAGAGAGGGTGGGGGACTCATGACTTCAGGTGGTGGTGGGGCTGTTGATATCTGATGTAAGGAGGGGTGGGTTGCTCTGCACATCTAGTCTTATAGATAAAACTGGCCCTTTGTGGGTAACCAAAACGCTGATGCGGCCCACGATGAAATTGAGTGACACCTGTGCTGTACATCATGGTTTAGAACGGGCTTCCCCATAGTGACATCAGTGCATCATGCTTGCGCAAAATGTGATGGCTGCCTGTAGTTGTTCACTAGATGGCATGGACAGGGTGACAGTGCAGGAGTACGAGCAGGAGACCGCTGCCATCCCATAACAGAAGTAACCAACGACCTTCATGGCAGGATCACAATTTAAGCAGTATACCAAACCCGCTACATTCAAAGCATGCCATGGGTGGGAACGGTCACAGCTGGTTCTGTGCGCAACCAAACTGTCAAGCCATCAAATAGCTGGCGTCAAATGATCATCATGGCAACTGCAGAACAAACATTAAAACGGACAGCTTCCTCGGCTGTACGGGATAGGAGGGTTTAGTTCGGCTTTAAAATTTCCTTAACATTTAGGCTAGGTTCACAGTTGTGTGGGTGGTTGCCATTGCAGGCCCGCATCTGTTCCCACAACCACTCACAAAAAAAAGCGCTATTGCTCAGGAGATGCATGGGGGTACCATTAATCCTAATGGCACAACCATGAACTGGAACCCACAACACGGTTTTCCCACAATGGGAACTGCAATATGAAAAGACTTGTACTATGTATGTGTGAAGACTACATGGGAGAGCAGACCTGAAGAACAACAGTAGAACACCCATGGGCAGCCCAGTGGCTAAATGGTTAGCACTTCCACCTGGCAGTACTAGTGTCGTTGGTTTGAATCCCAACCATGGGACCACCTGCCTGGAGTTTGCATGTTCTCCCTGTGCCTGCGTGGCTTTCCTCCGGATACTCCGGTTTCCTCCCACCCTCCAAAGACATGCTGGTAGGTTAACTGGCTCCTGTCTAAATTGACTCTAGTATGTGTATGTATGAATGTGAGTTAGGGACCTTAGATTGTACGCCCCTTGAAGGTTAGGGACTGAAGTGAATGTACAATATATATGTAAAGCACTGTGTAAATTGATGGCGCTATATAAGTACCTGAAATAAATAAAATCTCTCTAATAATGTCACATACATGAGGATTCAGCAGTTTGTGGACATTCCGATGTGACTCAGAACAAAAGGAATGTTACCTCTATATACCACAACAAATCCAGATAATGGGGCCTGCTACCTCACACCACCCCCGGGCCCCAGCTGTCTGTAGACTCCCTCCTGTACTCACTTCAACCCAATGCACTTACGTAAATATTAAAATGCAGCTGTGCTCTGACTATGGACAATAAAAGAAATGCATATTTTTGACACGCAGTAAAATAGTATTAACACAAAGCATCAATCACCCTCTCATAGGGGGTAGCTTCCCAATTGTCTGACTATGTCCTTAATTCTCAGTTTTTTCATTTGCCCTTTGTACCCTACATGCATTTTTATGAGACACGGTACTTTATTTTTTATAAACGTTTTATGCAGGGGTATGGAAATTTTTGAAAAAACTACTTGTCCGAGGGACTAAATCGGTGCCCCAAACTACTTGTTCAGATAAAAAGAAACTTTTTTTTTTTTTAACCAAAACCTTATTTAAAATCGGAGGTGATACTAGGAATGTTTTAAAAACAAAAAGTGGTTTATGGCGACTTAAAAGTGTAATAAGTTTAACATTGCGCTGTTTATCTCCTCCTCCCTGCCTCTCTCCAGAACCGCACTCTAGGACTAGCAGGGAGCAGAGACACACCATGCAGTGTAATGAGCACTGATTGGGTGCTTGTCAGGAAAGGGGAGTGTCTGGCTTATCCTTTAACCCTTTCGCTGCCAGAGCTGTTTTAGCGTTTTTTGCACAAGATTAAAAAAAATCATTTTAGGCCTGAAGATTACACAAAACCCCCAAAATGTGATATTTTCTGAAAGCAGAGACACTAGAGAACAAAATAGTGGTAGTTCCAATTTTTTATGTCGCATGAGATTACCGAAAAAGCTCAGTAAGAAAAAAAAAACCAAAGAAAAAAAAAAACCGCAAGTTACCGTATTTTCCGGCGTATAAGACGACTTTTCAACCCCTGAAAATCTTCTGAAAAGTCGGGGGTCGTCTTATACGCCGGTGCGAGCGGCAGTCAGGGCGGCACTTATTCGAGGGGTGGCGCGGCGCCGCCCCCCTCCTCCTCCAACTGACACTAAGTACAGGGGTGGGCAGAGGGGCTGCTGTACCTTACCTGGCTCCGGTCCCACGACGATCCGGTCCAGGAAGCGCAGCTGCTCCTTCATTCAGTTCAGCCGCTCGATGGTCACGCGGCCTCTCGGCTCTGCCTCCTCACCAGTGATTGGGCGCCAGCACTGTAAAGGCACACAGGTGACCAATCACCGGCGAGGAGGCGGAGCCGAGCCGCCCCGCGAAAATCGAGCGGCCGAACTGGAAGAAGGAGCGGCCGCTCCTCTCCCCCACTGACACTAACGATGAGGCACTGTTCCTCCCCCACTGACACCAACGATGGGGCACTGTTCCTCCTCCACACTGATACCAACGATGAGGCACTGTTCCTCCCCCACTGACACCAACGATGAGGCACTATTCCTCCTCCCCACTGACACCAACGATGGGGCACTATTCCTCCTCCCCACTGACACCAACGATGGGGCACTATTCTCCCCACTGATACCAATGATGGGGCACTATTCCTCCCACTGATACCAATGATGGGGCACTATTCCTCCTCCCCACTGACACCAATGATGGGGCACTATTCCTCCTCCCCACTGACACCAATGATGGGGCACTATTCCTCCTCCCCACTGACACCAATGATGGGGCACTATTCCTCCCACTGATACCAACGATGGGGCACTATTCCTCCCCCACTGACACCAACGATGGGGCACTATTCCTCCTCCCCACTGACACCAATGATGGGGCACTATTCTCCCCACTGACACCAATGATGGGGCACTATTCTCCCCACTGACACCAATGATGGGACACTATTCCTCCCACTGACACCAATGATGGGGCGCAATTCCTCCCACTGACACCAATGATGGGGCGCAATTCCTCCCACTGACACCAATGATGGGGCGCAATTCCTCCCACTGACACCAATGATGGGGCACTATTCCTCCCACTGACACCAATGATGGGGCACTATTCCTCCCACTGACACCAATGATGGGGCGCAATTCCTGCCACTGATACCAATGATGGGGCGCTATTCCTCCCACTGACACCAATGATGGGGCGCTATTCCTCCCACTGACACCAATGATGGGGTGCTATTCCTCCCACTGATACCAATGATGGGGTGCTATTCCTCCCACTGATACCAATGATGGGGTGCTATTCCTCCCACTGATACCAATGATGGGGTGCTATTCCTCCCACTGATACCAATGATGGGCCACTATTCCTCCCACTGACACCAATGATGGGACACTATTCCTCCCACTGACACCAATGATGGGGCACGATTCTTCCAACTGACACCAATGATGGGGCACGATTCTTCCAACTGACACCAATGATGGGGCACTATTCCTCCCACTGACTAATGATGGGGCACTATTCCTCACACACTGACACCAATGATGGGGCACCATCATTGGTGTCAGTGGGAGGAATAGTGTCCCATCATTGGTATCAGTGGGAGGAATAGTGCCCCATCATTGGTGTCAGTGGATGAAATAGTGCCCCATCATTGGTGTCAGTGGGAGGAATAGCACCCCATCATTGGAATACCATACTGAAATACCATACCATATTGAAATCAAATCTGATGTTTTTTAATTTTTATTTGGTGTGCGTTGGAAGAGGGGTAGTCTTATACGGCGAGTATAGCTCAAACCCTATATTTTACCAGGAAAAGTAGGGGGTCGTCTTATACGCCGGAAAATACGGTAGTTAATTTTAGGGCTCAAACAAAAAAAATAAATAAATTACGCTTTTTTTTTTGTAAAATATAAAAGACGAAGTTGCAGCGAGTAAATAGATATCCAACTTGTCAAACCTTATACTTGCATGCACTCGTAAAATGACAACGAACTTCAGTACCCTATATTTTTTATAAGTGATGCTTTTAAAGCCCCTTCTAGGTGACCAGTATAGTGTTACGGAGGTCTGGTGCTAGAATTATTGCTCTCATTCTGGCGTGCGTGGGGATATGTAACGTGTATCGCTATCGATGTTTTCATGCGTAGACGCCCCAGCGTGTGCCTTTACGTTTGTACGTGTGTATATGTGGGGGGCTGGCTAATGTTAAGTGCTTGGGTGTAACTTTCATTTTTTACAATTTATAAAAAAAACCTAACAAGAAAGAAAAAAAAAAACCAAACAGTTTATTTTTTTGTTTAAGTGTTTTTATTTTCATCACATAGGGGACAATGTGATGCTTTTTTGGTGACAGGTTCTCTTTATTGAGACATCCAAGGTCTAAAAGACCCTGGATGTCTCCCCTGAATGTCCAGCTGAGTGGGTCTAGGAATGTGAATCTAGAGTCAAGTATAGGAAAGAACGATCCAGACAAACGATCCAGACAGCCGTATAGGGAGACCAACTCAACAGCAGAAGTGGCTGGAAAGAAAAAAAAAAAAAAAAAAAAAAAAAAAGAAGATAGATAGCAAAAAATGTTAGGCAGAGAAGAACCGAGACGAGACAGCCACCCCCTAAGGACACTATGAAAAATAACTGAGGAAAGCTAGGAGTAGGGAGGGCTATATTGGACCGGCCTGCAATATTTTGGTTTGTTAGTGTCCAACCCCCCCTGTATGCAGAAGTATAACCTGACTGTATTGGAATTCCCGTGTCCTTTGGTGACTGAGGAAAAAAAAAAATGTAAATAGTGTGGATAGCAGGCAGAATACTAATATGGGAGCAGTCATTGTAGAAGTGATTTTTTTTTTCTTTAGCAGCAATCTTCTAGGCTCCCGTACCCCATAGGGTTGAATAGCTGCTCTCATACGTCTAGCATGACAGATTGTCTGTAAACAAGAACTTTGGGAAAATATATTAATGTATTCTTATATGAATGTCTCCCAATATCTACTAATATATTCCTCCAGAAGTCATTCAGTGATTTTTCAACTCAGCTGGTTTAATTAGATGACATTTATAATGAAATGTCACATACCAGCCGAACATTAAACTCAGGGTTGAAACGGAAACAATTATTCTGTAAGCTGATAAGTGGAAGATACTTAGGTACCCATTCACACTTGTCCCTCATTCCTGCAGCGATACACATTCATTCAACTGCATAAAACACATTTTAAGTAGAACTCCTATTCAATCCTTTGTGGTTAGGTTACATTTATGACATGAAGCTCATGGGGGGGGGGGGGGGGTCATACACAAGTGTAAGGCAGACCCAGTGAAGTGAATAGAAAGTGAAATGTATCATGCATGTATTATGAATGCTTTGCTGTCATTTATAAAATGGGACATTAGAAATAAAAAATGGTAGCAGCAACAGGTAATAAAACAATGGTACGGGGAGAATCAGAAAAAGAATTGTTGAATTGCTAGTGACAGGGAGCAGCATATACTGAATGTCATGATTATTTTACCCGAGATTACACTTTAACCACTTAAGGACCACTCGCCCGCCATGTACTGTGGATGGGCAGCCCATGCAGGCAAAGCGACATAATGGTACATTGCTGCCTGCCTCCTGGTTTATGGCACACACATGTGAGTCCCCCTGCCAACACCTGCTGGCCAATGATTCATGGCAGGGACCTGCTGATCGGCTAATCACAGCTCAGAGCCTTGTGTTGACAATCAACACAAAGCTCTGTACAGAAGGAGCAATCCCTTTGTTACTTATCTCTGCAAAGCAGGGATGAGAAACAGATTTAGTAGCAAAAGCAGCACATAATACACACATTACAGATTTTTAGGCACACATTTAACCCCTAATTTCCTGGATGTTAACCCCTTCCCAGCCAGTGTTATTAGTACAGTGACAGTGTAAGATTATCACTGATCACCATTACGGTCAATGTCAGTTAGTCAGTTCTCCCCAGCATCAGTTAAGTGTCAGATTGCCCGCTGCACTATTGTAGTCCCATTACAAGTTACTGATCACCGACATTAGTAGTATAAAATAATAAAAAAAAAATTTCCAATACATAGTTTGTAGACACTATAACACTTACAACTTATTATCAGGGACAAATATATACATTGGTCAAGATTTATTGCCCAAATAAACATCCAGGCGGCTTTCCTATAGATCTCCTTGTGAAAATTATGGAATTTAAGATGGGTAGTCTGATCGTGGCAGAAGATTTCAATTGTTGTTTGGACCCATGGATGGAGGCGTCCTCGAGTGTGCAGAGAGAGGTAGAAAATTAAGAAGGTTGAAAAGGTGGTTTTATCAAAATCAACTACACCTGGAGAGTAAAACACCCCAGAGAAAGATTATACCTTTTTCTCTTCTACACACAGATCATATTTACAATTGGACTATCTATTAATAACACACAGGCAGAATCCTTGGTTAAATCTGACAGAGGTTATGGCCATCTCGGATCATGCCCCGATCACGGTGAGACTATGGTTGGGAGGTGAGGGAAATATGAGGGCTATGTGGAGATTAAATGAGGCACTTATAGAAGATCCTGATATAGAGAAAAGGTTAAGGGAAGAGTTAGAGCAATTTTTTGCGCTGAATGAAACCGAGGAATTATCAGTGGTTACTATATGGGAGGCACATAAAGCCTACATGAGGGGAATCTTGATTGCCGCAGGGAGAAAAAAAAAAAAAAAACCTGAGGGAGGAAACTAAAGGCGGTAATTGATGAGTTATATAAACTAGAACAGGCACATAAAAAAAACCCCAAAAAAAAACCAGGATATAGATTTGCACTGGAAGATTACCCTTAAAAAAGAAGAACTGAAGGACCTATTAGAACAGGAAACGAGGATAGTCTTTAATAGAGTGTCAAAGGAAAGATACCAGTGGGGGAATAGACCAGGAAAATTTATTATGAAAAGATTGAAGGAAAAGAAATAAAAAAATGATATAGAAAAAAAAATTAAGGATGACGATGGGGAATTGATCTATTACACCACTGGTATTGATGTGTTTCAAAAGTTTTATAGTAGGCTTTGTGAGGTGAACCCTATAAATCAAAAAGCAAAAGAGGAAAAGAAGAGGAGAAGGCAAGAATTCTTAAATGCGGCAGGGTAACCAAGAAATGCAGTAGATAAATTAGCATCCCTAGAACGAGTAATTTTCCCAGAATGAAATTAGAACAGCCCTGAAACGTTCGGCAGGAGGAAAGAGCCCTGGCCCTGATGGTTATACAGTGGGGTATTACAAGAAATTTAAAGAGTTATTGGTCCCTAAATTTTGTAGGTATATGAATGCGTTGTTGAAGGGAACGGAAATGAGAGAGGAATCATTGCACGCATATATACAGTGAAGGAAATAAGTATTTGATCCCCTGCTGATTTTGACTGTTTGCCCACTCGCAAATGATCAATCTAAAAATCAAATGGTAGGTGTATTGTAACACTGACAGACAGAACAGCAACACAAAATTCAAAAGAAATGCATGGAGTATGCCATATGGAGGAAGACAAAATGGAAAAAAGTTAGAAAAGATTGGAGTAGGTGGTATGAATTAAAAACATCTGAAAAATATCTTAAAATGAGGGGTGCCCCGGTAACAAGGGCTGGAGATTCAAACTGGTTAACTAGATAATAGGGTTGTAGATATAGGTTGATGAAACGGAATGAAAGATGGAAAGGCTAGGTCCACATCTGTGCGGTTGGTGCCGCTGCGGATCCGCAAGAAAATCTGTCTGGCCGCACCACCTGCACAGAGAAATGCGGACCCGCGGGCAGGTGCCATTAGTTCTAATGGCACGCCGCCCGCACAGGAAAGCGCAACCGTACTGGGAAACGAGGTTCCCCTGCGGTCTGCATTTTTGGAAGAAGTGCAGGGACTTCTTCTCTGTGTGTCACAGGGCACAGGAGTCCTTTCAAATGAATGGGCTGTGGTGCCCACGCAAAACGCGGCCCACACGGCTGCATATATGTGAAACAGGGCTTAGAACTACTCAGACAGGGGTAATTGTATTGGGAGAGGAGAGATGGGGGGGGAGGGTTGTGATAAATGATTAATGGTTGATTTTTGTAATGTAATAAAAGATGTAACACTTACTGGGAATTTTTTTTTTTTATTTAACCAAACACATGAAGGAGAATGCTTTTTGGCCAAAATGTATAAATAAATTAGTTTTTTTATTGGATATGTTTTATAGCACATTTTTTTAAATCTTTAGTCTTGTATCACAAAATGATCCCAGTGGTCATCAAATGCCATCAAAAGAAAGCTTTATCTGTGTGAAAAAAAAAATGTTTTTCTTCATTTGGGTACAGTGTTGCATGACTGTTCAATTACGAGTTAAATTACCACAGTGCTAAATAGGGAAAATTGGCCTGGTAGTAAAGGGGGTCAAATTTTCCAGAGCTGAAGTGGTTAAGTAAAAGGTCAGCAATAAAGGCAAAGTCGCTCAGGACAATGAGGATGTAGATGGAAATCACCATTATGTTCAAACCTTTCTACCAGTCCTCTAAAATCCTCAGGACTCTTGTTAGACCTTTTCAAGCAAGACACTCCATGTATAATACAACAGACTGAGCACTGTGGCCATGTACCATAGGATGTGTAGGGTACCACCAAGCATGATTTCACTGCTGTTGGTATAAGTACCCGCCGGAGGACTAATGAGTAATAAGGGTGTGTGAGTAGTTTGAATTAACCACTTGCCCTCCTGAGGATTTACCCCCCTTAATGACCAGGCCTCTTTTTGCTACTCAGCGCTGCACTAATTCAACTGATAATTGCGCGGTCATGCAATGCTGCACCCAAACAAAATTTTCGTCATTTTTTTCACACAAATAGAGCTTTCTTTTGGTGGTATTTGATCACCTGTGCACTTTTTATTTTTCACGCTATAAACAAAAAAAGACCAAAAATTTTGAAGAAAAACTATATTTTTTACTTTCAGCTATAAAAAAAAAAAATGTATAATAAACTCAAAGTTAGTTATAATTTTAGGCCACAATGTATTCTGCTACATGTTTTTGGTAAAAAAAATCCCAATAAGTGTATATTGATTGTTTTGTGTGAAAGTTATAGCGTCTACAAAACTATGGTATAGATACTGCAATTTACGCCATTTTTTTTGCTATACAGCGCTGCGCTAGTTTAACGGACAATTGCGCGGTCATGCAATACGGTACATAAATGAAATTTATGTCCTTTTTTTCACACAAATAGAGCTTTCTTTCGGTGGTATTTGATCGCCTGTGGGGTTATTTTTTGCGCTATAAAAAAAAAAAAAAAAAAAAAAGCTGACAATTTTGAGAAAAAAAAAAAAATAATATTTTGGACTTTTTGCTATAAAACACATCCAGTAAAAAAAAATTTACAAATCTAATTTCGTCATAAATTTTGGCCAAAATGCATTCTGTGACATGTCTTTGCTAAAAAAAAAAAAAACCCCAATACATGTAAATAATTGGTTTACGTGAAAGTTATAGCGTTTACAAATGGCGGGAAAGATACTCAGATTTTTATTTTTTTTATACTAATAATGGCGACGATCAGTGACTTATGGCAGCGATCAGCGACTTATGGCAGGACTGCGGCGGACATTCTGACACTGGGGGGGAACTGACTTGGGGTCACTGACATCCCCAGTGACACCAATACAGTGATCAGTGCAAAAAAAACAAAACACTGACACTGTACTAATGGCACTGGGGAGGAAGGGGTTAACTTTTTATTCACTGAAAGGGTTAACTGTGTGAGGGGAGTGTTTTAATAGGGGGCAGGGGTGTGTACTGCAGGGGACATGGCTGATCAGGAGAGATAAACTCTTCTCTCCTGATCAGCGTGTCAGGAGCGGTCAGGGAACTGACAGAAAGCAGAGCTACTGCAGCCCTGCTCTCTGTCAGTGATTGCCGCTAATCGGCGGGACATGGCCGGTAATGACCGGCCATGACCCGGCGACTGACACCCGCGGCTGGGATCGGAGGTGCAGGTAGGGCGGCGGCGCGCCTCGCGCGTGCCCCCTACCTCTTTTGCAAACACACGTTTTAAAATGTGCTTTTGCCCAGCCGTGCCAACCTGCCACCGTATTTCTACAGTGGCTGGTCAGCAAGTGGTTAAAGTGAACCTGTGATGAAGATACCTGCAGAATATTACACTGTGTACCATCCACAGTTCTAGCAGATCCCACCTGCTTGTTAGCTTGCAGCCTGTCCATGACCTTGGAATACATTCTAGCGTCAAGAAGTGATAACAGTGGTAAATCTGGGAACTTACAGCTTTACTCTCTCCATATACCACTTGCAAATGTAAGCAGCTGATGCTTTCACTAACATTTCAGAAAAAAATAATCAGAAATAAAACAGATAAAGCCAATTCTGGATAATCTTACAAACTTGTAGTAAAATGCACACGGTGAAGGCACATTAGTTGCTAGCTCTAAAACAGATTAGCTACCCTCGTTTATTTCCCCAAAACTAGGACCATCAGCTATCATCTTTTGCTGTCAAAGATTCATCAAAGTCCAGTAGCAGTCAAACCATGTTGTTATTTCCATTCTTTTCGTTCTGTGCGACTTTTATAAAAGGACAAAAACGTTTCATCAAGGGAAAACAGGCAACTCAACCGGTTTCTGCTCTTTCAACAAAGTTTTGGAAGAGGCTCCAAGCGCATGGCCACTGCTCTGCACTGTTTAGAGAAAAGTACAGATATTTGGAGGAGTCTCAGGGTACATTCACACTGGCACACTGAACCAGTTTCTGGTACGGTTCACCCACTTGGGCAGGTTCTTTTGTGTAGTGCGAGTGTCTCTTAACCATGACCGGGATTGGTTAAGTGTACCACACCTAGGACCGCTTGGCAGAGGTGGTCCCAGGTGCAGTTCCCTTGTGGCCCAGCACGGTTTTATACGGTGTCAGTGCAAACTGTGCCAGACCATAGAACTCTCCATACATGGCAATGTACTGAAGCATGGATCACTGCTCCAGTTAGTAGAGGAGTGTGCCTGGAAACAATTTGTAAATTTTCTAAGGAACACTTCCTTAAAATGATACGAAAGCTAAAAACATTTTTTTTACACCTTAATACATTCCTTGCATTAAGGCAAAAAAACATTTTCAATTTCTCTGCGTTCCCCTCCCCACTTCCCTGTATGAAGGGGAAGGGAACAGTAGATCCAGCAATGTGCATGGCTGTATCTCTTCTCCCCTCTCTTCCTCTTCACACAGCACTAGAGCAGCAGCAGGAGCCATTGGCTCCTGCTGCTGTCAATCAAATGCGGGGAGGAGGAAATGGGGGGCAGGGCTAAGTCCCATTGTGTAAATCTATAAAGTGCAGCTCCATAGAAATAGCTCAGGAGCATGCAGACATTGTGCGCCTCCATAGCTATGGGGACACACAAAGAAGAGGAGAAGCCAGAAGCTTTGCCGAGGGACCCGAGACATGGAGATTCAGGGCCACTCTGTGCATAACATGTTTGTTATTTTACTTTAAAAAAAAAAAAAAATTAAAAATTAAAAAAACATTAAAAAAAACATTTTTTGACTTAAATTAACCCACGCCTGAGTTAGTGTTGTTAAACTGGTGCAAGTGCACCCTCGTTCTCAAAAGTAGCCAGCAAAGGGGACTGCTTCTTCTGGCTTCCTAATGTTCTTTTCATATAGCACTTATTTTCCTTGTGAGCAGAAATTTAGCCTAGACCAAGAGGCATCCAGCATCCCAAAGGTCACCACCACAGCACGGACTGACCAGAACAGAAGAGCTTCAGGAGAAAAAGGCCATCACAGCGAAAGAGGTGGATAAACACTTGTTTCTTTATGAAGGAGGGACCCCTCGCAAGGATACATCTAATAAACCAGATAACATACTTGTGAAAATCGTGTGCCCAGGGACATCAATGTATTACATTTCAGGGCTATGACCAACACTTACCCAAAACATCAGACAAGCCATTTATTCTCTCCGTTTATAAACACAGCAAATAAGAAAACAAAACGAAGTCTGGCTTCACACATTCATGGTAACCTTACCTTGGGGATCCACCTCTTTTGATAATTTCAAGGCATCGGAGTTGGCCAGGTCAGTGTTGGCTGGAGTGACAGCAAGGATTAGACAGCTATCTCTAGTGATGAACTGGAGGATCATGTCCTTGATTTGGTACTCAATGTCCTGCGGCTGGTCACCAACAGGAATCTTTGTGATACCTGGGAGATCAATCAAGGTCAGGTTCAAGACTGGAACACAAAAAAAAAAAAAAAAAAATAGATTAGGAAGTAATGATAACTCAGAACACATCATTGTCTAACAATCACTATAAAGATGCATTTACTGACATTATTGCCTAAAATCCCAATATATGTAAACTCAATTCCTAAAACCTCATTAACCACTTCCAGACCGGACACTTCTACCCCCTTCCTGACCAGGGCAATTTTCAGCTTTCAGCGCTATCACACTTTGATTGACAATTGCGCGGTCATGCAACACTCTACCTACATGAATTTACCATTTTTTTGAGACAGATAAAGCTTAATTTTGGTGGTATTTATTCACCGCTGGGATTTTAATTTTTTTTGCTATGTAATTAAAAACATCCAAAAATTTTGGAAAAAAGTTTTTTTTTATAAAATTTTGCAAATAAATATTTCATCATAAATCTTGGCCAAAATTTATTCCGTTATCTTTTTAGTAAAAAAAAAAAATCCAAATTAGTTTATAACCAAAAATTATAATTTTTAAACATTTTGTTTTAAATTTTTTTTTTTTTTTTATATTATTTTTTTTTTTTTACATACTGTCACCCTAGCAGTACAGTGTCACCATGGTTACACTGTACTACTTGTGGGGGGGTGATGAAGTTTGGTTTTTTTTTTTTTTACACTGATTGCTTTTACACCCACATAGGATGTAAAAGCAATCATTTCTCTTTCTCTCTGTCTGCATTCTTGCACTCATTGAGAAGTACTGAGTGAGCTGTGATTGGTCACAGCTTGTCACATGGTACAAGGCTGTTGTGAATAGCCTTGTGCCATGTGACCTCTGTGATCATTCACAGATTTCACACGTAGTAAGCAATGATGTCACAAGTGACATCTTGCTTACTACTTTGCATGTGATCACTGATTGGCCAATCTGTGATCACATGATCGGGACCTCGTACAGAGGTCCCGTCCGACGATCGGTGTTTCACTGTGTCCGGAGGACACAGCGAGCACCAGATCGCGGTGTTGCGCGCTCCCAAGGAGCGCGCACAAGCAGGGTGCGGGGAAGCCATTTATAAACGGCCACCCGACCCTGCAGTGCCACCGTCTAGCCGTTTATATGCAATGGCCGGTCAGGAGGTGGTTAAAGCTTTAAAGTGATTGCAAAGGGTTTTATTTTTATCCTAATGCATTTTCTGCATTAAACGGGAAGAAAAAAAAAACAAAAAAAAAAAACAAAAAGAACAAACAAAAACACACCTTTTACATGTCTGCAGCAGCTCCTCTCTCGGCTCTCACAGGCTTGACAGAGCAGCAGGAGCTATTGGGTCCTGCTGCTGTCAGTCAAAAACAGAGCAGGGGAGGGGCCGAACCGGGCTGTGTGTCTGCATAGACGCAAACAGCCCAGCATGGGAGCAAGCTTGCACAAGTGCCGACCACAGGAAGCAGCTTTATGGTGGACACTCGGTGGAGAGGACTCAGGAGCACCAACAGGGTACACAGGAAGAGGAGAATGGGCTGCTCTGCGCAAAACCATTACATGGATCAAGTAAGTATACTTAAATTGATTTTGTAAATCATACTTTTTTTTTTTTAATTAAAATTTAACATGTTATAGAGGAACTAAATCCTTTATTACTTTGCTTCCCTTTCATAAGGAGAAGTCAACAAGCTCCCTCATTGCTGTAGACATATTCTCTCCAGCTTCTTCCAGGTTCACTTTCTTTGACTATCTTGAGGGACTGAGCCAGAATGATGTGACTCTCACGCATGCACATAGCCACTTCCTGTTACAGGATTTTTATACACTGTGTCCCTGTCTCAGAACTTTGCTGCTGTGTAGTCACCTTATCAAACTTGACATCCAATGGAGATTACAAAAGTGGCAATTTCAACACATATTATGTATCATGGTCCACGTGTCAATATGAAAACCTGCACTGAAAATGTCATGCAGACAGGAAATGGCTGTGAGAACAGCAGCACTTAGGTGTAACAAAAATTGGAAGAAAATTAAAATTATAATCATTTTACAAAAATGGCAACAGTTGATATACATCGCATTTTGATACTATTATACAGGGATTTAGCAAACGGGTAGTTGATCCAATTGCCTCCCGGGGGATCTGGAAGCAAATTTTTTCCCCACTGAAGCAAACAACCAGGCTTTATTGTATGCTTTGTTTATTTTTTTGCCTTCATCTGGATCAACTGCGGTTATAGGATTGTGTATATGGAGGTTTTCTGTTTTTTCTTTTTGCACTGGTTGAAATAGAAGGACTTGTGTCTTTTAGCAACCCAACTACTGTATGTAACAGCTGTCCCTCCATCCCTATTAATTCCAGTGTGGGCTGACTTCATACCTTTACGCTGCGATTTTTCATATTACACACTAAACGCTTTATCAACATTGACATTTAAGTACCAGAACCAAACTCACTCAGGTTTTTTTTTCTCTAGAAAATTAATAGATAATGAAAAATAAGGTTTAAGAAAACCTGACATTTTATTTAAATATAAATTCATAAATAAATTCATAAATAGCAAGGTTTAGCCTGCTTATGATGCAGTGGTTGGGTTTCTATTTTCTGACCTTCGAGTGTGCTACAAGTTTTTCTAATTTAGCATTGTAAAGATCACCTTTCACGTTCAATTTTCAAAATCATTTATGTTTATATTATTTGTATTTTTAGTATATTATTCATATTTAGTTATAACTTTTATTTGCCATTGTATTAAAGTGATGCTTAAGCTTCCCTTTTTCATTAAAATAACAAACATGTTATACTTACCCGCTCTGTGTAATGGTTTTGCACAGAGCAGCCCGGAACCTCCTGGCCCCTCCCCCCCCAGCTGAGTGCCCACCATAGCCAGCAGCTTTCTATAGGGACAATTGTGCGGGCTCTCTCTCAAGCCGGGCTGCTTGAGTCTATCCAGATACACAGCCTGGCCCCGCTCTCTGCAAACAGGTTTTGACTGACAGCAGCAGAAGACGATGGCTCCCGCTTCTCTCAGCCAAACCTGTGAGAGCCAAGAGAAGAGCTGCTGCAGACGTGCACAGCACTTGACCGAGATGGGGCTGAAGGCTAGGTTCACATGTGTGGGTGGTGCCGCTGTGGATCCAAAAATCCGTGCAGCCGCATCACCCACACAGAGAAATGCGGACCCGCGGGCAGGAGCCAATAATTCTAATGGCACGCCGCCCGCACTGGGAATCACAACCGTACTGGGAACAGAGGTTCCCCTGCGGGCTGCGGTTTCCAAAGAAGTGCAGCAACTTCTTCCCTGCGTGTTACAGGGCACAGGAGTCCATTCAAATGAATGGGCTCTCGTGTCAGCACAAAATGCGGCCCGCACGACCGCATATATGTGAACCGGCTCAGTGAGTATTTAAAGGGCTGTGGGGGGAGCTGCATGTAAAAGGTTTTTTTTACCTCAATGCAGAGAATGCATTAAGGTAAAAATAACTTTTACCTTCACAACCATTTTAACTATCACAACATTTAAATGTATATTCTGTATTCTATATTCTACCATAGCAACATACGGTATGTAGGAATTCCCAAAATCATATCCCACCTATTCTGAAACCTGCGCCGACACAGGTTTTCTGAGGCTTGAAATACGGCACCTGTGACAATGTCCTTAGTATTATTGTACTGGTTGTATCACGGTTTAGTTATTCCCATACCTAAAGGGATGCCGGCAGTGCACAGGCTCTGGAACACTGGGACTGATCATTATAAAGGCAGAACCACACAATTACCTCTAAGTCCACTGGAATGAGCTTTCTCAATATTTACACACCATAGGCAATTAAACTTAGCACATTACTTGCAGTGTATAGAGCCAACAAGAAGAGGATTTTTTTTTTTAACCAATCCAACTGGGCTTTAGTGGTAAATGTGGGTTTTGTTCTGCTACAGAACTCCAATGTAAAGACATTGGACACTGCTAACTAGAGTTGTGCCGATACCGAGTACTCTTGAAACGTGAAACAAATACCTTTGTGGTGTGATTTGAGCCCATACAAAATGAATGGACTCGAATTGCACTGTAAAGAATTGCATGCAATTTGAACAGAATGCGGTGTGGCTCCTGTCTGAATCGCATGCGGTTTCCTGCACAGCTCCTGTGTGAACCTGGGCTTGTCATAGTGACTTTAAGCCCGAGTTCACACAAGAGTGGTGTGGGAAACCTCCCTGCTTGGGCTCCTCCTGCCTATCTCACGGCTTTGTTCCCTGCATCACCAGCAGCACTCTCCCTCTTGCCTCCAGCGGCTCAAGCCATCCCACTGGACCCTCTCCCCATTCCACTGTACCAGATTGTCGATCCCCCACTGTCAAACATCGAAAAGCCACTTCACCGACTCAGGGATTTGAAATCCCTGCAGCTTTCTCTCTTCTCCTCGCACTGCTGATAGAGCAGCTTCTGATAGCTAAGTCTTGTCCATGCGAGTCCATGGGTTGAGTCGCTGAAGGCTGGGGGGAGAGAGCCGCTGGTGATGCAGGGAAGAAAGCCAAAGGAGACAGGCAGGAGGAACCCAAGCCACAGCCGCTGAGGTTTGCAGTATTATTGGGAGGCAGAACTTCGCTGGTGGAACCAGTCATGCAGGGAGGTCTCCTGCACCGCTCCTGTGTGAACTCAGGCTCAAAGTCCCTGTGACAAGCCTTGGGTCACACAGGAGCGGTGCGGGACACCGCATGCAATTCAGACAGGAATTGCACTGCATTCCTCCTGCTCAAATTGCAAGCAATTCTTTGCAATGCGATTGGAGCCCATTCAATTTGTATGGGCTCAAATGGCACCGCAAAAGGTATCAAAAAGGTATCTGTACTCGTAGGTAACACACACAAAAAAAAAAAAGGAAAAATCGGTGTAACCCTACTGATAACTGTGGTAAAGTACATGTAAATGGCCTCTAAAACAAAAGAGGAAAAAAGTGAACACTTTTTATTGTTACAAAACAATCTGAGCAATTTCAATGCCATAATATGGTCTGGTATGTGCAGCAAATGCAACAGTGTAAGCTGTTGGGACATTGTATGCTTGATCTCCAGCACTGACCACACACTGAGTTTGGTCTGACTCATGTAGGTTTCAAAACACTGTTTATATGTAGAACAATGCTGCTTCCTGCACCTGTATGTAAACCCCAACAATGAATTACTGTTCTTTGATTTTTTTTTTTTTTTTTTTTATGGTCTGCTAAATTGAAAGCATTTAGTTAGATCTGTAGATAAAACACCAGCTGGAAAACCAGTGAGCCCCAACTTTGTTCACTCTGCCTGTGTGAACTGAAATCTCAGGAGTTCTTATCAGCCCTTTCCAGTTCTCTTCTTAAACCCCTGTCCAGGTTTTATTGCTGCCTGTGCCCCTTTTAGCAAGATTTCCCCTCTCTATGTGTCCTGTTTACTACTATTATCATCAAAAGTGAAAGTAAAAGAAACCCCAAATTTTGTGATGCCCCCAGAAAAGTAATAGAGGGGAAATTTTCCAATGGGGACACCAGTTCTGGTGACCTGGGGTTCCCCAAGGAACTCCCTTAAAAAGTGGACTTCCAGTCTTTTTGTAAACTTCAAATATTTCAAATGCCCCTCCAATGTACAGTGCGAAATGGAAATTATTTATTTTGTTTCTAAATACCTTTATTATAATTCTTCGGGCGATACTTCCTGTCCCGGCCGCCTAGGCGATGACGTTATTAGGCGATTCCCATTGACTCCAGGGATTTTTCGTCATCTATCCCAGGAGTCTTTGGGAAGCCTAATAATGTAATGTGATTGACAGGTTGCCATAGCAACAGGGTGGGTACTTCCGTGATGCCACCATTGCTACGGCAACCTGCACTAAACACAATGCGCCGAGCAGTGTCATTACTGCACAGGCTCGAGATCGGGAGGTGCATGCTGGGTAGCCAGCTGCATTGAATCCTAGACACAAGTGGGCTTCAGATGCCAACATTCTAAATGGCCACCTGCCTGCGTCTGAGATCAGGTACATTTTTAAAGATTTTAAGCTAACCAGCAAGAAAACTGTTCTAACAGTATTCCAATTTAAATGTACAAGTAATAACAATCACAAGGGAATTTAAAAAAAAAATTGATTATGGGGACTGGAGCTCCGCTTTAAATTTGCTAAGATTTTCTCCCTTCCTGTTTTTGCTATGGGACAGGAAGCGAAGGGAAATCTCCCCAATAGGACACAGATGACAAAATAAACAGGTGTTATAACCCTCCTTATACTTTAAGTTGTCATTGTGGGGTTTATGAATAAAAGAGAGCTCTCAGCGCACTAATGGCTAATATCCAGTGCTATATGTCCATATTCCAAATAAAGTCTATGACCAATAACCGCTTCAGATGGCAGCCATCTCAGAGTGAGCCAGCTCTGTATGCAAAGGAAAAAGAAAAAGAGGCGCCTTCTGAGTGTAGTATGTAAAGGAAATTTATTAATTCACAATGTAAAAACTCACATACAGGGAAGTAAAAACAAGCCCATCAGCAGACAGTTTGCTGTGTCCTGCAGGGGTCTGTCCCGTGTGGAGCTGGCTGCTCGGGGAGATGACAAATCCTGGGTAGCTGGGGAGAGTGGAGGTCCCACCGTGTCCAGTAGAAGGAGCAGTCAGCTCCAAGCGCATAGCCCAGCAATGGGCAAACTACAGCCCGGCGGACCTTTTAATCCGGCCCGTGGAGCGTGATAAAAAAAAAAAAAAAAAAAAAAAAAAAAAACAGCCAGGGCAGGCAAACATTGGCTGTCAGGATGTGTGTAGGCGGTGCAGCGTGACGAACGTGAGGGAGCTAGGCTCCTCTCACAGTCCGCCCTGAAGACCGGAACGGCGCGGGAACACGGCGAGAGGGACGCGCGGAGCAAAGGTAAGTGAATTGACACAGGGGGGACTTGGCTTACTACTTGGGGGGGAATAGTACTGTGGGGGATGAATTACTATAGGGGGGATGAATTACTATAGGGGGGATGAATTACTATAGGGGGGAATATTACTATACTTACTATGGATGGCATGGTAGTGTTTAAAATAATCTAAACATTTAATGTTACAAATTTTAATTTAATTTATATTAATTCACACATACACAACATTCATCTACTCTTGGTCCGGCCCCCGGGTCCAATATATGAACCCATTGCGGCCCTCAAGTCAAAAAGTTTGCCCACCCCTGGCATAGCCTGTCCTCCCTTCAGTTTACGGTTTCTCTTCTTGTGTGACGTCACTTCCGCCCCTGCTGTGGTTCATGCTGGTTAAGGGCACTTATGGTTCTGGTCGGATGACGGAGCCCTGGACTCCTGGCTGTCTCTAGCTCCCAGGAACTCTGCCCGACGCTCACCTTACACTGTGGGACCTCCACTCTCCCCAGCTACCCGTGATTTGTCATTACCCCCAGAAGCCAGCTCCAAATGGGACGGATCCCTGCAGGACACAGCAAACTGTCTGCTGATGGGCTTGTTTTTACTTCCCTATATGTGAGTTTTTACATTGTGGATTAATACATTTCCTTTATATACTGCACTCAGAAGGCGCCTCTCTTTTTCCTTTTCCATTGTGGGGTTTACATGCACTAACTTTCAGTACAAGAAATGATAGGATTGTGTTGAAACACCTCAGCGAAAAAACAGCAGGCCCGTTTGACTTTCCTCCATGCTACTTATTGTTTGCAATTAACCCGGACCTCACTCAGTTTTCTCAAGAAATGATTTTGGTCTTCTAATCTCCTGTCTTGTAGCCAAGACTAAAAAGACAATCTGAGTCTAAGTGGATATACTGTATATTAATACAGAGAGTCATACAATGTAAAGTGCTCTCACAAGGCTTTCCAGATGCAATAATGCGGACTAAGAGCGTCCCGAGGGCCTGATGCCAACTACAGTGCTTCTGACTGGAAAGGCCCTTCAGGTCTGTCGTGTAGATATAATAGCAAGTGCTTCTCTGGTCTTCTCAGAATGACATACTTAGAGGTAGAGCAATGAAAATAGATTAGTGCTCATAAGACTGAATTTGTCCTCAACTGTCATAATATTAGTTACGCCTTGTGTAAAGCAATTAGGCGGCTATGTGGAAATTACAAACTGGTTTAAAGAGGACTTATACTTAAATTGCAAAGTCCATCTCTAGCCAAACGGTTTTTTTCTGATTTTAAAGTACAGAATAGTAAGACCTTGGTTTTTTACCATCTGTGTCCTGCTGGAGCGAGGTAAATACGTTCTTGTCCCAAGATGCAACAGAAAGTGAGAGGCAATGTCTCAAAAGTAAAGGGTAAACCTCACTTAGTCATTTCCACAACAGGTAAGGGCGACGTCCGCTTTCTCACAAACTCATGGGAAGGCAGATCCTAAAACTTGGAAGTCGTCGCTCCTGCACTTTTCTGAAGAATCCTTCGCTTTCCTAAAGAAAGCTGTGTGAGGTCACTCCTGCTTAGGTGAACATGCTGGAAGCTTGGAACTAAGAGAATGATGCTTTCCTTTTTAGTATTTTTTGGCCTTGAACAAGGATCTCCAAACTTTCTAAACAAAGGGCCAGTTTACTGTTCCTTCAGGCTTTGGGGGGGCCAGACTGTGGTCATCGGGAATAGAAATTGTCCTGGCATCAGTGGGAGTAAACAATGCATCTTTGGTATTAGGGGGAGGATTGGCACCCCATCGTTGGTATCAGTGGGAGGAGTAGTGCTCCATGATTGGTGTCAATGGGAGGGATAGAGCCCCATAACTGGTGTCACTGGGAGGAATAGTGCTCCATGATTGGTTTCAATGGGAGGGACAGAGCCCCATCACTGGTGTCAGTGGGAGGAATAGTGCCTCATCATTGGCGTCAATGAGAGGAAAAGTGCCTGGCTGTTGATGTCTGTAGCAGGAATTATGACCCATTTTTTGGTATAAGTGGGAGGAATAGTGCCCCAGGGGTAAGATAAAGGCAAGCAAAGGGCCGGATCCTGCCCCAAGGCCGCAGTTTGGAGACCACTGGCCTAGAGATTAAGGATGGGGTTGAGGGGCTACCATATAGAACTTGGTTCCTATTTTGGGGGGGGGTAGAGTAGGGGTAGGGCAATGTTTAAAACCCGTTCGTTTTATTGCTGTTTCCTGCTGGGGAGATTTACCTTCATTTCTTGTCCCAGAGATGTAACTAAAAGTTCCCATTGAAACGATTACCCCTCAAACCATGCTCTAATGACAACTGAAATAGTTTGGATTCCCCATTAGTTTTTATCCAAAGGACAATGGTCAAGGTAAATACCTACTGCAGCCATAGATAGGGATTCTGATCCTTCCCTAGTTTTGTATATATTTTAAAACTTTCTGGGATGAAAAAACAGATATGAAGGGTTAAAAAAAACCCACAACCTTTGTTGAAGATCATACTGCTGAAATAGATACAGAATTAACTGCAAAATGTAAATTGTGTCTGGAGTTCAGCTTTAAGACCACATGAGTTGGCAGTTTGATATATAATACAGTTGCATAACCTGAGCCTTTCATTATAACCTCAACTTCATAAAAGGGATTCAAATAAAATCTTGCTGCTCACCATGAGGAGAATAGACCCGAAGGTTAATGGGCACAGGTGAAATGCCTTTGTTGGTTCCAGTTACCCGGTCTGTTTCTGCTTCAATTTCCTGGCGAACTTCATCGAAATCCGTAAATTTCTTTGACTTGCAGTGCAGAAACTCAGCATACTCTATAAAAGGAAGAAAGCGAGGATTATACAAGGAACCGATGCTATGTGAAGATCTGTGAGGAGCCAGCAACTATTTTTAATGGCAATATACCTCTTAATTACTTCGCCTTTCTGGACATACTACATGAGCCTGTAACTTTTGCCCAGTGGGCTCCTGGCTTTAATGTAAAAGTAATCCAGGTGGCTATAGAGCTACCAGATCACTTTTACTGTACTTTCGGTGTGACAGACCCACACATCATTCAAGGTTTTTAAGAAGAGCTGGATGCTTTTTATAACAGACTGAAAGCAGGCAGGCTAATCACGCAGAAGACATGCAAATGTCTCTTCTGTGATAAAATATGCCTACCTGCCTGCAGTCTTCTGCATCGCTGGCACAATTCCCATGTGCTGGGATGACAGGCTCCTGCACTGTGCAGGATTATGTCAGTCCGTGCTGGCCAATGTCCAAAGACTGGCACCCAGGGAAAAAGATGTCAGCACCAGTGAGGGACCCAGACCATTAAAAAAAAGAGGAAGTAAAGTGTCTTTAGTCCTGCTTTAAAGCACCACCTGATAGTTTTGGGTATTGTATTTTTTGCCATTTTGTGGGCACGTGCAGTTTTGTGGCCGACATATTTGGTATCCATTTACTCAACACTACCTTAGCTTTTCTTTTTGTAGGAAAAAAAAAATAGGGATTCAATTGTTTGTGTGAACTAAAATTAATTTTAGCATTTTTCCTCAAAATATATGATTTGAGAGTTGTGCAAATATTGTGCAACATAAATAGCAATAACCATCTTTATTCTACAGGATCTCTGCAATCAGAAAATACACAAGGTTTTGGGGATTACAAGCAATTTTATAGCAAAAAAAAAAAAAAAAAAAAAAATGTAGATTTTAAACGAGTGTGCAAAAATAAAATAAAATAAATACATCGCTCCAGAGCGGAACTGATTTACCAAGTGCACAAAACATTCACAAGAAGCTGCACATGTTCCACAGGGGGAAAGGGGAAATAAGGGCACTTCTGCCACTAGAAATACTTTTTTTTTTTTTTTTTTCTGATCAACAAAACTGCTCACTAACCAAAAGTTGATCCCACGTAGGCAAATTTTGTCCCAGATATGATCTGTCAGATCAGCAAAAATTAAACAGCTGTAGTGGG
The DNA here is from genome assembly GCF_062004578.1 of Staurois parvus. Lineage (NCBI taxonomy): Eukaryota > Metazoa > Chordata > Amphibia > Anura > Ranidae > Staurois > Staurois parvus. Next base: position 927,633 of record NW_028318696.1, on the reverse strand, counting down.
AAGACCTACCAAAGTAATCCATTAAAGGGTCAAGTCCCTCCCAAATATAAGATAGTATTATTGGATGCTGAAGAGTTAAAACGCTTGAGTTTCTCTTTTGCTCTTTGGGACTCTACTGGTGAGATCTCTATGGAGAATATAACAGGAGCAGCAGCTGGAACATACAAAAAGGTGCAAGCGAAAACCTAAAATTCCCAAGAGTTCAGGATAGGACACAGTCAGGAATCATATCAGACTGGATGTCACTCCACTTCCTCAAACTAAACCTTGCTAAAACCGAGCTCCTAGTATTCCCCCCAGCCTGCGCCCCCCCCAACCTCTCCATCACGACCAACAACGCCACCATCAGCCCCACCCCGCAAGCCAAAGTACTAGGTGTCATTCTAGACTCCAATCTGTCTTTCCAGCCTCAGATCCAATCGCTGACAAATTCATGCCCCTTCTCTTCTCCATCGCCAACTCATACACTCTCCTGGCTTCAACTACCACCTCTATGCTGACGACACGCAAATCTCTCTCTCCACCCCTCACCTCACCCCCTCAGTCTCCACCCGAATCACACACCTGCTGAACGACAGACTGGATGTCGCTGCACTTCCTTAAAGTGAACCTCTCCAAAACCGAGCTCGTCTTCCCCCCAGCCCGCACACCACCCCCCACTAAATTCTCCATCACGTCCAACAACGCCACCATCAGGCCCACCCCACAAGCCAGGGTACTTGGGGTCATACTTGATTCCAATCTATCCTTCCAGCCCCAAGTCCAATCACTAACAAACTCGTGCAGACTCCACCTCCGCAACATCTCCAAAATCCGCACGTTCCTAACCCCAGAAACCACTAAACAACTCATCCACTCCCTCATCATATCACGACTTGACTACTGCAACTCCCTCCTCGCCGGCCTACCCCAACACAGGCTATCCCCGCTTCAGTCTATCCTGAGGCCAGACTCCTCCACCTCACCAACCGCTCCCTATCCGCCTCCCCCCTCAGCCAATCCCTCCACTGGCTTCAAATTGCCCAACGCAAAAAAATTCAAAATATTAACATTGACGTACAAAGCTGTTCATAACACTGCCCCAAACTACATCACTGATCTGATATCCATCTACCACCCAACACGCACTCTCCGCTCCTCACAAGACCTCCTACTCTGCAGTTCCCTGGTCTCCTCCTCCCATGCCAGTCTCCAGGACTTCCCCCCCATCCTCTGGAACTCGCTACCCCAATCCATCAGACTGTCACCTACCGTCCTCACCTTTAGGCGCACCCTGAAAACACATCTCTTCAGAGAAGCCTACCCAGCCCTCACCTAATTGCTGATCTCCTCCGCTCTTCCCACCACTCCATCCCCCACAGCTATTTCCTCCTGTATCACTCTCCCCTCCCTCCTAGATTGTAAGCTCCAAGGAGCAGGGCCCTCGAACCCCTCGTGTATTGCATTGTATTGTTACTGTACTGTCTCCCACTATAATGTACAGCGCTGACCAAACTACTGGCGCTATATAAATACTGAATAATAATAATAATAATAATAATCACAGAAGACCTCACTGCATGATTATTGAAGACAAAAAAAAAAAAAAAACAAAAAGAAAAAAAAACCCTGCACATGGAACTATGACTTTTGGGTGAGCTAACCTTTTAAAAATTACAACCTGTCTGTAGGAACAATTGCTTTTTTTGATCTGACAGATTAAATCTGCAGCACATTTGCTGACAGAATTAATTAGGCATAATGGTATAAAGTTCATATTCTAATCAAATAAAATCTAAAATAAATGCATTTATGACTAAGCATTAAGGATTATTTGGAAAAGTACAGGCAACAAATGTCATGCACACATTAAAAGTGACTCCACCCCAGACTGGTATTTTGGTGTTTGGTAGATGCTCATGTATTAAAGTATGTCTAGCCAAAACTTTTTTTTTTCTTCCCCCCCAAAGAGTAAGGAAGGGTTGACACTACTATCATAAAAGTCTTTTTTGCGGTCTCTGTCCTGCTAGAGAAACTTCCCTTTACTTCCCGACTCCCCAAATTGAAGAAAAATGTACCTTTTTGCTGCCACCAGAATATTTGTCCTCATATTTTCCCCTACCTCTTTCTCTCACAATTCTTGGGTGAGAACACCTGCTGGCAAATCTGGGCTGCCAAACTGACAGCCAAGAATTGCTGTGTACTTGCAGCTGCTGAGGTCAAGGAAACAGACTGACAGTGTTTACAAAACACTGTTAAGGTGAGTTGATTAAGAAAAAAAAAAAATATATTAAAAAGCACTCCCCCGTCCATCCATGCTCACACCAAAAGGCAAACGCGCACCTCAGTCCCGCACACATATGTAAACCGCAATCGCACATGTGAGGTATCGCTGTGAATGTCGGAGCGAAAACGATAATTCTAGAGCCAGACCTTCTGTATAACTCTACAGTGGTGACCTGTATAGGCTTTTAAAGCTTTGCCTATAGAGATTTTTTTTTACGTCCCGTAGTTTCGAGCCATACATGGACACACGCAGTTTTAAGGTGTGACATGTTTGGTATCTACTTTGCGTAATATAATTGGGTATTATACTAGGTATTTTTTTACTAAAGGAAAACCAACTGTGCACTGCAAGTGCATTTGCTCCAGAGCTTAGTAAATGAGGTAAAGCTTCACTTTGCAAAAAATACCCAATCAATCAAATGTAAAGAAAATGAAAACAGCATTTTTGCTTGCACATGTCAAATGATAGCAAAGCTCCCCCTCAGACCTAGAGCAACTACACTCGCAGTGCACAGACTATTTGCAGCAAATCGACCCCAATGTCTTTTGTGCATTAAAATTCATTAAAATGTATTTAAAAAGAAATCAAAAACAAAAGTGCGTTTGAAAAACCTTTGCGCAAATATTGACACAAAAATATGTAACATCCACCATTTTATTACATAGCCTCTGCTTAAAAAAAAAATAAATAAAAAGTAACACCCACACACTTGGCCAAAACTATTGTGACGCCGGCCTTTCCACACACAAACTTTAATGGCATCCCAGTCTTAGTCAATAGGGTTCAATATTGAGTTGGCCCCGCCCTTTGCAGATATAACAGCTTCAACTCTTCTGGGAAGGCCGTCCACAAGGTTTAGGAGGGTGTCTATGGGAAGGTTTGACCATTCTTCCAGAAGCACATTTGTGAGGTCAGGCACTGATGTCGGGGGAGGAGGCCTGGATCACAGTCTCCGCTCTAATTCATCCCAAGGGTGTTCTGTCGGGTTGAGGTCAGGACTCTGTGCAGGCCAGTCAAGTTCCTCCACCCCCAACTTGCTCCTCCATGTCTTTATGGACCTTGCTTTGTGCACTGGTGTGCAGTCATGTTGGAACAGGAAGGGGCCATCCCCAAACTCTTCATACAAAGTTGGGAGCATGAAATTGTCCAAAATATCTTGGTAGGTTGACGCCTTAAGAGTTTCCTTCACTGGAACTAAGGGATCACATTCCCCTCCTGCACCAAACTGTTACACTTGACAATGCACAGCGACCCATTCTTTCACAAATGTTTGTAGAAGCAGTCTGCATGCCTAGGTGCTTGATTTTATACACCCGTGGCAATGCAAAGGAGGTTATTGGAACGTATGTATGTATGTGTATGTATATGTATGTATATATGTATGAATGCATGAATGTGTAAAGCAAACTGCCTGGTTCCTTCAAAACAGGTTTTTATTGGGCCTGATCATATCTTTACCTCTACTAGCAAAAACAACTTCACCCTTCACCATTCTATCACATGCCCATAAAAACCTGGCTGGGTTAAAATGAAAAAATTAAAAAAAAATTTTCTTTATTGGCCATATAAAATGTGCAGACTTTAGCCCGTGACCCTGTTTTATGTAGCAGGGCTTGTACTTTAGGCTACATTCACAGGAGCAGCCAGAGGTGGATAGTTTGCTGTGTTCAGAGGCAAATGCAGCTTCTGGACGTAGCCACATTCTGTACTTTGGCTACATAATAAATGGCCGATTGGCTGTGGCCAAAACTCTGCAGAAATGCTGACTCTAGACACATGCTGGCTGTATTTGAATGTAGCCTTGGCTGCTACTTAGCACCTAAACACTTGAATATTTTTAAATCAACAATGCATTCAGGTTGTGTTTTGAGCCTATAAAAACGCATGGCTGGTAATTACTGTATGAGAAATGTAGAAGTATTAGAGAGCAATGGGTTAAAAAGGAGCCCAACAGTCATTTGCCTCTTATTTTGAGTGTTTCAAAAAGCTAGAGCAAATGAAAGCACCGGTTTAAAGAGGTAAAGGTCGACCCACGCAGAAAATGGTTTGTGATCTAATCTGTTGCTAAATTTATAATCCAGCCACATAAAAAATTACAAGCCAAGAAGGCCAAAACAGGTTCTACCTGTGGGAAGTGCCTTTAATTACCCTGAGTGAGGAGACAACAGCTGAAAGGTTACTGTGTTTTCCTCTGCTTCAATGCCATATTAGGCAGCCTATGATAAACAGCGGTTTCAGAATTAATTTCCTAAAATGCCTTCTTGGTCTGCAGGGATGTGTAGTTTCACGGTCCCCAATGCAAGAACAATTACAAACCCAAACTGTTCCAGAAGATCTATTTCAGTAGGGCAGCTTTGCAAGGGGCAGAAACAGATCTACCATTGGCCACACTTGCCAAAACACAAATGAAAGTATAACCATCCAAAACTGGGAAAAAAAAAAAAAAAGTGTTGCCCTTAGACTGGAGAGGCATTAGAATACCTGTCAGGCCATTATTTCTGTTGGTGTCCTCGTTAGGGAGATCCACCCTCTTCATTTGTCCCCTTTACAAAATCATCAACAAAAATGAAAGAAAATCCCAAATTTAAGGTTGTCTCCCAAAAATTAATAGAGGAAACATTTTCCCATGGGGACACAAGTTTTGGTGACCCTAGTGACAACCAGAGGCTCCCTCACTTTGGAGGGATTTCCCCTCACTTCCTGTTTTTGCTATAGGGAAATCTCCCCAATGGAACACAGATGGCCAGGAAAAAAAAAAAAGAAAAAAAAAAACCCTGACAGGGACTATAACCCTCCCTAACCCTAGGTACACATCTGTGTGGGTGGTGCCGCTGCGGATCCACACGAAAATCCATGCAGCCGCACCACCTGCACAGAGAAATGCTGACCCACGGGCGGATGCCATTAGTTCTAATGGCACGCCACCCACACTGGAAAACGCAACCGTACTGGGAACTGCGGTTCCCGTGTGAGCTGCGTTTTCAAAAAGTGCAGGGACTTCTTCCCTGCGTGTCACGGGCACGGGAGTCCATTCAAATGAATGGGCGCTCGTGCCTGTGCAAAACACGGCTCGCACGGCCGCATAGATGTGAACTGGGAGTTATGCAGGCCATAGATGGGTCAAAAATCGGCCGCTTTTCATCCCATCTACAGCCGGCAAAAAGTGTTCCTGCAGAGAGCTCCGCTATTTCTTTGACAGTTCCTTGACATTTATAGCGGTTGCAACAATGTATTTGTATCCATTTCGGATACAGATGTTTTTATTCGGAAACAGATACATTGTTGCAACCGCTATAAATGTCAAGGAACCGTCAAAGAAATAGCGGAGCTCTCTGCATGGACACTTTTTTGCTGGACTGGAATTCCTCTTCTTCTTCCTCCTCCTCTTCTTCTTCATCCTCTTCTTTTTGTCTTCCTCTTGCAGGTCACTGCTCATGCGCAGATTTTTTTATCGGTAAAAAGATGGGCCGATTTGCCCATCATTGCCGCGAAAATCGAGCGATCTGCAAAATCGGCCAATTTTTTTCCAACTTTACCGATAAAAAAAATCTGCCAAAATACTAAAAAACGGCCAAACAATTAGCCCACTAACGATCTGAAAATCGGCCGATTTTATTTTTGGCTGAAAAATTGGCCGATTTTCGACCCATCTATGGCCTGCATTAGTCAAGCCATAGATTATGCTGTTTTCTCTCCTTCAATCACAGGTTGAACATAAAATTACTTAATTCCCCCAGCAACACAGTCATTGTTGATGAGGGAATCCCTCCCGCAGCGCTACTGTGCTCTGCTGGTGAGGAGCAGAATATGATGATCACTGCCAGTGGCTACAGCAGGGAAAAAAAAAAAAAAGTTTTGCCTTCAGTTCTACGTTATGGATAAGAGAAAACCTTTTCAAACTATAAGGGCTCGTTCACACTAGGCTGTTTTGCCAACGCTTGCCAAACGCCCCTATAGCTTTTGGCAAGCGTTGGTCCGGCGTTTGCGGAGCGTTATTAACGCTCCGCAAACGCCGCATGCGCGGTTTAGCGGCGGTTGCTAGGCGTTTGCCGAGCGCTAATAACGCCCCACAAACGCCTATAATGCAGTTTGAGTGGTGTTACCGCTCCGCAAACACCCCGCAACCGCACCGCAAACGCCGGCCGGGCGTTTGCGGAGCGGCACCATAGACGAGAATAGGAGGCTTCAAAGCCTCCTGACTCGTCCAGAGGCGTCCGTTTTGCCGCGACGCAAACGCTCCCGTTAGAACAGCACCATGTGCTGTAATGTGCAGAATTGGCAGAGGCGTTTGGGAAGCGGTAAAAACGCTTACCAAACGCCTCTCTGCCGCCTGCACACAAGGCTAGTGTGAACGTAGCCTAACAGCACCTATAAAAGATTGCATCTTCCCTGAAGACATGCCAGGATAAATCAGCGTTCGTAGATTGTAAATATTCTGGGATTGTTATATGCCTTTGAAGCTTCTTGGGCGTAAAATAAACATCCTTTTAATAATAAGGACATCAGTCTGCACAATCAGTGGTGCTTTGTTTCCGCAGAATGTTTATTAGCACCAGACCAAGCAGTAGGATTTAAATGCCTGGTTGTCCCTTGGAGTTTGCTGTAGAGAGGTAAGAAAATGCATTTGCACTGGTTCAGCTACTATTGAGGACAGGAGACATCTGAGGACTAGTCTGGTGTACTACCTATATATCACAGCTAACAACTGCACTTAGAGTCATGTGTTAGACAACTCTATATATAGGAACATCTATGTATAGGTGACTGGATTATTTTCAGAGTGCCTTCACTTCTAGATGGAGGTTTCAATATTAAGCGGTTTATGGCATACTGGATTTAACCAGAGCACCTTTTCAGGTGTTGTATTTCGCAATAAAAACAGAAATGCGCAGTTGCTTTAATAATTGTAGAAAATAAAAATAAAGTGGAACTTTACTCTCTCAATCAACACGATTTTTAATCCTTACGCTGCTAGCATTAGTAAATTGGAAGGCATATTGTATATAGGACCTTTCCATATAATTTCGTCAGTTGCTTCCTGGCCTAGGACAAAATGATGTCAAACACCTAGGAATCTTCATAGGCATTTTTTTTCATTCATCTGGAGGGGAGGTTTTTCACTCTGCATGTTTAAACTAAAGGCAAATGGATATTTCACAATAAAAAAAAAAAAAAAAAAAAAAAAAACCATGGATGGATGGATGGGTAAATTTGCTTTAAATATTAAAAACTAAATCAATCAATAGAACTTTCAGTTTGTGATGCTCAAATACAGTTCTGCTTTACAGTTGGGCAGCACAGTGGCTAAATGGTTAGCACTTCCGCCTGGCAGTACTAGGGTTGTTGGTTCAAATCCTAGCCACGGAACCACCTGCCTGGAGTTTGCATGTTCTCCCTGTGCCTGCGTGGGTTTCCTCCGGGTACTCCGGTTTTCTCCCACACTCCAAAGACATGCTGGGAGGTTAATTGGATCCTGTCTAAGTTGGCCCTAGTATGTGTATGTATGAATGTGAGTTAGGGACCTTAGATTGTACACCCCTTGAGGGTTAGGGACTGATGTGAATGTACAATATATATGTAAAGTGCTGTGTAAATTGACGGCGCTATACAAGTACCTGAAATAAATAAATGATATTAAACAATTTTTGTTTTCAATGCTCCTTTCAGCTGCCCCTTCTTTTCTAATGTCAATGGTCTCCTTATCCTAGCAGGGTCCTATGGAGCCACCCATTTGTGAGCACTCCCAGCTCAGCAGTACAGCCAAACGCCACACACGCGCACACACGCAGGGAGGAGCCAGTAATGTCACGCCGCTAAAAAGGGAGTGTGCAGGCAGCTATTTTGTTGGAGGTTATCCATACTATGAGCCCGGATACTAAAAGTGCACCAGCTTTAGTGTACATTATAAGTTGTGTATATTTTAGTTTAATAAAATATTGGCACCTATATGGAGAGCGCTAGATATTTTATTTTTTGAGAGAATCTCATGTGTAAATCATGGGATTGCGGAGGATGGAGGTGGATTGAAATCATCCTGTTTTGACCTGTATAGTAATTGTACTGTCCCCCTTTATATTGTAAAGTGCCATGTAACCTGTTGGCGCTATATAAATCCTGTATAATAAATAATAAAAGGAGAAAGGAGCACAACCATGACAAACAAGACCCCACTATAAAGGGAAGGCACATGAGACCTATTAGGTCAAAGCATTAAGGTGAGAGATGCATGTGTTAAGAAGTTAAAAGTGGAGGATGTATATAAAAACGCACTAAGGAATTGAAGTCGTGCACAAATATAAAAACTATTGTGGAAATTTAATTTCATATGGACATTTGGAAATTTTTAACACATTTATGAATTTATTTGATGTTTAGATTTTTTCCAGATATATTACATCGGTATATGTGTGTTAGAATTCGTGTTGATGCACTTTATATTTTTGATGGATTAATGCACTTTATAGTGCACAACGCTGTCACAGATTTATTTATATTACTGTAACTTGTGGGAACAAGAAATGTCAGCAGTAGTAGGGACACTAGTCTACTAATCTACATACTTTTTTACTATTATTTATTTAATAAAAAGCTAACGTACTTTGGCTCATGGCCACTAGATAATTTTTTCAGTCATATTTACTATCGTAAAGCACGTATTGAAATCAAACAAGTGGTAGCACCGTACTCCTCTTCTTAGTGACTGTGCTGGAGTGTCTCTATCTCTCTCTCTCTCAAGCTGGGATGTGTGCGTCTATTGATACACACAGCGTGGTTTGGTCCTGTCCCCGCTCCCTCCTAACGATGTTTGATTGACAAAAGCAGGAGCCAACGCCCCCCACCCCCCCATCCCCAGGATACAGGTTAAAGTCTTACTAAACCCACAACAGTAAAATCAGTGTGTATATGCAGTAAAGCATGCTTGTTATACTCACTGTGGAACCTAAGGGGTTAATCCTCTGCATTGTGTAAAAATGCTGTTTGTGCCTGTCTTCTCTGATCCTCCCCTTTTTCCAGAGTCCCCCTCAAAAGACACAATGTGGAGAAACTCTGCACATACTCAGTTTGGTGTGTATTGCTAGAGAGGCTTTTTTTTTGGGGGGGGGGGGGGGGGAGAGTGCATGTGATCAGCACAGGGCCAATCCGCGCTGTCCACACAGAGGTCAGGGGTTCTGTATCCTCCTAGAGCAGAAAGAAAACTCGTCCTACAAGCTTTAACTAGTACACTGCTGGACATTGATAGAAGTCACAAGACTGTTCAAACTGCTGATTTAGCAAAGCATTTAGCAATTTATATTTACTAAAATAATTGCTCTTCCATGTTGTGTGTACTGTGGGAGACCAGATATAGTGAAGGCAGGATCCGGGGTTTATTAACACCCCAAGAATCGGGGGGGGGTTTACAACCAGTGGAATGTGTTTTACCCTAATATATGCATTAAGGTATAAAAAAAAAAAAAAAAAAAAAAACTAACTTTCGAACCACTTTACATATTTACTAACTCAATGTGCTCGACTACTGCAATTTGTCACCGCTCCTAAAAAGATATGCAAGAAAACATTTTTCTAAACTGCTTAGCTGAAATATTATGGAGGAAATTGCTTTCTCCACCCTTCTTTACTGAATCTGCGCCCAAACAGAGCACTGAAAACACAGGGAAGGAACCTTCATAATGGCTCATTACTGAACCATGCTAGAAAAGAAGAGCAAAGGATCTGGCTGGTTGCCATGGATTCCACATGAACGTGTTTCTCTATATAGGCTGACAAGGAATGTTCTATATAATAAATGAATGTTATTATAATCTCCATGTTTGAAGAGGACTCTTCTCCGGTACAACAAGGAAACATGATGCTATGCAGAACACCTGATTAATGGACCAGCATGACATGATTTACCCACAAAAGGAGAGAAGAAAAGTTGCTTCAACTTACAGTATACGGGAGATGTAAAGATGAATATCAGGTATGGATATTTTTACATAGTTGCATTAGTCCAGCTTGGATCAGTGTAACGGTCTACATTATTATTATATTATACCGGATTTATATAGCGCCAACAGTCTGCGCAGCGCTGTACAAAATGAAGGTAGACATTACAGTTCCAATACAATTTGGTACAAGAGGAAACAGAGAACCCGGCTCGCTAGAGCTTACAATCCAGGAGGAAGGGTTGAGTGATACAAAAGGTAATAGCTGTGGGGGGATGAGATGATGGAGGAAATAAATGGCAGTTTACTAGGTAGAAGCAGGATAGCTCAAACCATTATACCATACCTGGCTAATCTCTTTGGAAGTTGGCAATCAGCATAGTAGGCACGGCTACCACAGTCATCTCCACAAGCTTTCGGATCCCATGCCAAACAAATGCCCTCTTACTGAACACAGGAGTTTGCTCGCTTGGCATAGGTGCCATTGTGATATCACCACCCCTCTTCTCCGCCTCTTCCAATCAGAGAACGTTTTGTATCCATGGAGGAAAAGCAGAGAGATCTCTGAATGGAGCCCCTACTGAGCAGGCCACCTCCTGTGTTCACAATGCAGGCAGCCACTCAGCACAGTTGGACACTGGCAAAAAACCTGCTAGGGCTGCCCCTAAACCAGACCATTACAGTCCCACCCACTTGGAGACTCAAGGTTTTTTTTTATTTTTTTTCAGCAAGCAATAGAAATAAAAAAAAGAGTCCTGTACAAATTAAAATTAACAGGAATTTTGACTTACCTGTAAAATTCTTTTGTACAGTACCAGACTTGTATTCTTAGAACATTAGATGTACCCAAGCAATGAAACAGAGGGTCAAGAAACAAAAAACACAAGGGTTTAGAGAACCCAAACAAAAATACTCTGATGACAGCTTAGGTACCTGAGGCCTGAACATCTACCTGGCAAAACCTGGAAACCACATGAACTCCATGCAAATACAGATACTCAACGCTGAAAAGTCCAAGATACACTATAGGCCCTGGTGGAACAAGCTTTGATGGGGAAGAGAAGAATTCTCTCTCCATGGGCGCAAACCAGGGGTGTCTAACTGTGGCCCTCCAGCTGTTGTGGAACTACAAATCCCATCATGCCTCTGCCTTTGGAAGTTATGCTTGTAACGGTCAGCCTTGCAATATCTCATGGGACTTGGGAGTTCTGCAGCAGCTGGAGGGCCACAGTTTGACACCCCTGGCATAGGCCCTGGACAGCAGTTGTCTGATCTACCTGGCAATGGTGGAGTGGGAAGCAGGATGTCCACTATGAGAAACAAAGAAGGATTCATATATAGAGGCTGAAGCTGCCAAGTAGACTGACAGCCATAACCACATTCAAACAGCATAAGGCAATTTCCTTGCCATGTTTTGGAGAAGGACAGGGGGAAGGGAAGACCATGTCCTCATTGAAGTGAAAATAAGAGAACACCTTAAATAAAATATGAAGTTTTTGGTCTCAAAAATCACTTTGTCCTAGTGCAAAACAAGAGAAGGCTCTATACAAAAGCAAGCCCCCAACTCAGACACATAGGATCGTGAACAGGAAGGCAATCATACATGTTGGGACTTCCAAAGGAATGTCTCCAATTGGTTCAAAGAGGGGCTTCTGAAAAGCATACTGCACCAGGTTAAGATCCCAAGGTGACACAGGAAGTTGATTCAGAGAATCCTGAAGAAAGGTCTTCCTTAGGTATTTGCAAGGTAGGTTTCTGGAAGAGGACAGATAAAGCAGAAACTCATCTCTTGAGTGTGCTATAGGCCAGTCGTTGGCCAACATCAGACTGAAGAAAAGGACAAACTACGAGTGATAGAGCATTCCCTAATGTTCAATTGTCTTATGGCATATGGAAGGCCTTCTTTGCATGGCGTGAGGACAATTTTGTAGGAGCTGGGACTTAATTGCTCAGAATAAAGTTCAGTTTTCTTCATTCAGCAAGCAAACTGAAAAAAAAAAAAAAAAAAAACTGAAACCAAATCTTTCATCCACACATTTAAGTTGGATGAAGGAATCCTCCCCACTGTGCCATTGTATTCTGACAACGGGTCCCCCATGCCATCAGAATACACTGATCCTGGCTGCATGTGTTGATCAAAACAATTTTCTAACAAGCTCGTTCATGGGAAGTCAATTGATAGATCAACTTCTCATGAACAGGGACACATGTATTGGCTGAATTTTGTTTAAGAGGTACGGCCAGCTTAAGTTGGGAATAACCGCATCAGAGATCCCCCCCCCACCTATCCTCTAGGACTTGTGTTTCAACAGCCATGATGTTAAAGCCAGTGACTGAGGAGCGGGATGAAAAAGGGAACCCTGGGCCAGTAAGTTTGGAAGAGGCCAAAATTCAGCTGCCAGAAGTCTGAGTACAATTGTGCCACGTTCTTCTGTCCTAATTTGCTGAAATAAGAATCATGGGGACCCCTTTTCTCCTATCTTACACAGGAGTTGATAGAGGATCTTTATCCAAGGGAAGGCATAAACCAGTTAGAATTGTGTCCATGGAATCACCAGAGCCATCTACTCTGAAGGCTAGAAGGATCCCTGGCCTTGACCACCAACTTGTTCAGCTTTTAGTGAATCTCAAGGTCAGTATGTCCACATCTGTTTTTCTCCACCTTTGACAGATTTTGAAAGATCTTGGGGTCAAAGACGACTCCTGTGGGGACCGTGTCCCGTGGGCAGCCAGAGTTGTAAACCTGCAAGACTGGAATCTGTTGTCCCCACATTCCAAGGCATGTGAAGGAATGACTTTCTCAATTCCAAGGCAAGGATTGGAGATCCACTAGGCCAGAGAAATCTTTGTTTGGCACAATAGAAGAAGTGGGCAATCCAAGCATTAGATTTACTTGTTCCATGTTTTAAGTATGTTAGATTGGAGAGGTCTAGAGTATAACTGGACAAAACTGGGTGTTGCCCTTCCACGTGCTCCTTGCTGCAAAGGCCAGTTATAGATTGGGTCGGTTTCCATTTCTTTGTCTTGTTGTAATACTGGTAAAGGGGAGCACTTGACACCATTGCCACCGTTGTGCTGAGTGTTCAGTGCACCCCTGTGCCATTAACGAAGGGTGGGCTCCATCCACGATAATCTTCCCTCAGTCTATCCATTATTATACACGTGCTTCTACCATTGAGGCTCTCAAAATTATAGAGTTAGGACTGCAGAAAAGAAATGGGTGCTATGAAGAGGCTCTGCAGCTTACACATGTATTTGCAAGTGTGTGCAAGCAAACTGTTAAGACAGGACAATTCAGTTGGTTGCAGGCTGGTCGGTAAGTCCAGCAAGGAGCACATGGAAGGGTAATGCATGGCAAACAACAAAAAAGAAAAAATCCCAGCTCAAAGGCCAGTTGTAGATTGGGGCATTTGCCATTTGTCTGTAAAAAGGGAAGAAGGCCACTATGAGGCCAAGAAACTCTCATATAGCCAACTGAGGGGAGCCATTTTGACCTGAGGATCTAAGTATAGGACTTTAGGGAGGCAAATGTTTCTCCTGAGGAAGGAAGATTCTGGCCTTGGTTGTATCCAGGATAAGACCCAGGTACTCTAGGCAGTGTGAGAGGAGATTTTGCAACATTGACTTTTCAGCTAACGGCTTGAAGGAATTGAACTGACCTTTGAACGCTGGCAGACGTATGGCTGAGGAGTCCCTTAATAGTAGGTAGCCTAGGTAACCTGTGACATAAATGACCGGATTTGTAGAAGAGCAGAAGTGGTGCAAGCACTTTTGTGAACACTTTGGGTGAAAAGATCTGCCTGAATAGCAGTGTCACAAATTGGAAGTGCTAGCATACAACAACAAAATGCAGAAGGAGTTGGTGTGATGGTAAGAAGAGAATGCCTAGATAGGCATTTCTGATGCATGAAATTTTCCTGGTCTGAGAGAAGCAATTACGGATCTTGTGGATTCCATCTGGAATTTTGGTACACAAAAAAAAAAAAAAAAAAAAATCTGTTTAGGGATTTTAAGTCCAGCATTGGGTGGATGCCCACATTTGGTTTTGGGACTGTTAACAGGTTAGAATAGATGCCTTGAAACCGTTCTTCTGAAGGAACTGGTAGAACTACCCCTGGAGCCTGAAGCTGGTGCAAGGCGGTCATAAAATATGCTTCTCTTTGTTCTGGGCTTGACAGATTGGACCCAGAGGTCCAGGACATCTCAGATCCAGATTGGCAACACTAACAGAAATATCTCTACCCTACTCAGAGGAGTACCCCCCTCCCCCCTTTTCATTGTGAAGAGGCCTTCTATTTAGGCTTGGTGGGTTTAGTGGGCCAAGACTTGCAACAAGTGAAAGTGTTAAGACTTGGATTTGAGGTTGATGCTCAGGGAGAGCAAACAATCCCTTTCATTGAGTGGAGGTAGAAGCCAGAGACTTAGGCCTTTTTTTTTTGGGGGGGGTAAGGAGCACCTTTCTGAGTCACCTCCTTTGTGAATGCCTCTTTGGGGAATCCCTTGATAAATTCACCATAAAATGGCATGCATAGAAGTAATTTCTTTCAAGCTTTTAGCCATTAAATGCAGCGTATATGCACAGAGATAAGAAACATTCTTGAGACTTTGCGAAAAACATTCTCAAGAGTGTCAAAACAAAATAAAGCTGAAGGCATGTGCTGTAATTGTTCCGAGCGCAGGATCTTCAAAGACAGGCTCCTGCTCTCTGCTCATTTTACTTGTTCAGTTAGCAACAGTCAGGCAAACAGACATGGCTGCAATTGCTCATAAAGTGCACAGTCAATCTGTGCTTACATGGGAAAGTCTTTTTTTGACCTAGGCAATTTCCTAGTGTTCACAGCGGCTATTAGGCAAAGACTAGTGTGCCCCACGTCAATTAGTGTGTCCACAGTGGAAAATCTTGGGGTGAAGCTGTAGCTTGTACCTCTAACAAACTTCCCATTTGCTTGACTTTCTGCTACTGAGTGTCAACCAAGGCTCAAGATTGGCTTTAATCATGCCAGATTGAACCAATGGAAATGGACAAAAGAAACTCCATTAACTACAGCAAAAAAAATAACTGCACCCAAATGATTTTGGTACAATTTTTGTAAATCCCCTAATACATGAATGGAGAGATGTAGCAAAGACTTACCTGTTTTTGAAAAGATGAGCTGAAGGATGAGGGGACGACGTGTAACAATTCCAGATCCACGGGGAAGGAAATCTCTGAAAAAAAAAAATCACAGGAGATAAATATTGATCAGATTGTGTATCGGGTAATGCCGCCACATATCAAGCTCAATGTTTATAAAAATAAACATGTAAACAAATACACTGATGTAAATCATTTCATCAATATATCTTGAAATGGACCTTTCAAGAAAATGCTATTTTTACGGACAAATGACCTTGTGCTGTGAAATTAACGCATTATAAAGCCAAGCGCTCCTTCTATGCAGTGCTGCACAATGGAAGCATTTTACAGCTCCTTATCACAATACAAGTGTTTCAGCTGACTTAATGGAAACTAATGCACTTGATGTGCTATCCAACTGTTAAATGGACTAGCAGAGTCACTGCATTATCTGATCTACTCTGAACATCAGTTGTTGGAGGCAAACATCTACATTAAAGCCAGTCATACATGGATGGAAATTCAGCTGGCTCAACAGTGAACAGATGAATTTTGGTCCATGTATGGGAAGGCTGAGTGTACAGGAGTCAATCTACTTATCAATTCTGTAAAACCAGCCTGTTGGAAACTTTCTGCATGATCAGCACTGCCGGCCACAGCTGGCAATACTGGTTAGTAAATTCTGACCAGGGCTGTGGAGTCAGTAGATAAATGTTCCGACTCCTCAGTTTTTTGTACTTCCGACTCAGACTCCTCTGTATTAATATGCAAATGTATTTTATACATTCCTTGAAGGAAAGAAAGGCAACATACATGTCATTACCACAGGACTACTGGCTGGGAAGCCAACAGTCTACTGTATTGAACAGTTTAAGCAAAAAACAAACACAATGAAAACAACAAAGTTTTATTAATTTTTTTTTATTAATTAATCAAGTGGCTGGATAGTAGCAGCAGGCATAAACATCAGGAACAGGAACTTTACCAGTCCAAAAATACAAACCACATTATTTGGTTGTTTTAGAACAAAAACAAAGCTTATCTATATGAACCAAAAACAAAATCTGTAAAACACTATGGAAAGTAGAAGTATTGCCGCTCCTAATTGTGCGTTGCGTGCCATATAGTGAAGCACATGAAAAGCATGCTTCTTCACGATCACTTAACGTGTTCGTTTTGCGGTTACGTGAGGCACTGCATGCATTGGTCTTTATTCTTACAGTAGAGAAGTCATTAATTATAACTTTTTGTGAATTGGGACATTTAAACTTGCTTTTTTTTTTTTTTAATTCCAATCTAAATTTAATCGGAGTTGGAGCATTGTTTGCCGACTCCGACTCCAGGTACCCAAAATTTCCTCTGACTCCGACTCCACAGCCCTGATTCTGACCGTGGGGAAGTCTCCCTACTGGCAAAATACAAATGCTCAGTGAATGCGATTCCCCCATCCACTTTGAATGTGTGGATGGGGGAATCGGGTCACTATTTTTGTTCAACTCGCGGGTTGAACAAAGATAACTAATGCATAGGATGCCTAAAAGGTACATTAATACCTGTGAATGCACCCTGCCAGTGGTTACATGCAAAAACCCCAGTGAGGGTTCCCACAATTAGCTGCAAGTAGGCAGCCCCACTGAAAGCAAATTGGAAACTGTCTGCTCTCACAGCTGATCGTGCCACTCGCATGTATTCTCTCATGCTGTGATCACATGCACATGTATAAGGCACCAGGGTACATTCACAGGTGTGAATGCACCCTTAAAATGGATAAATTCACCCATTTAAAAATTAAAAAAAAAAATGCACATCTTTTTGAAGGTAAAAGCAGATAGTGGATGCAATGTCAGGCTTCTGCAGACTGTCAGTGTAGCGGTCTGCCCATACCTCTGATAAGGGCAGTCAGTTACTGCAGTCCATGAAGCTCAATGGACTACAAGAGCGCTCACCAGCATCCTTGCAGTTCACTGAGAACTACAATCTGGCAGCCATAAAGGCTGATGGTATTTGTAGGTATTCATTCACAGAAATCTGAATGATACGTCCGAGCGAACGGAGCCCTGCACAGCTGCACTCTTCAAATACAGACATCGGTACAGGGAGAAGATCCCCAGCCCCTTCTTACACACACACATTATATACTGTATATTTATTATACATACACACAACACAGCTGGTCTGCCAAAGTGGTGTTCAGCTGATACCTCCATCCCTGTGTATATACCAAACATTAATAAACAAGAAAATAATGGCATAGTAGAAGTGAACGCATGTTGTTGCTTGATACAATGCTAGATCATGCATGGTGTCAGAAGTGGGATGAAAAACTAACTCTTCCCCCTCTACCCCTCCCCCTGGGGTTGATCCTAAACTGTCCCCTACAATCACTCGGTCTGGCATTTCTAGGATCACAATGCTGTAATCCTTGGAAATTAACCTTTGTACTTGCTTTAGAAAAATCAAACCAGCCCGCTGAATGTTACGCCATTACTCGGGTTTCAAATGTTTTAGCATCCAAGTTTGTCCACTCCGACACCGTTTGATCAGTAGTGAAATCTCCGGTGTCCACCCCTGCATTGGGCTTGCCTTCTTACAAAGTTCCTTTCAATGCACACTGAACAACATTTTAAAAACAGAAGAATACAAATTTATGAATCTGTTTTGATGCAGCAATGGCCCTGCCCTTGCACTGGATTTGCACATAGGCAAGATAGAAGTGGTCAGTTAAGGGTAGATTTTACAAATTGAGGTTAAGACTTACTATCAGGGTTTAGGGAAGGCTAAATAATCACACAGCACCTAAAGTGAAGGTAAAATGAAGCTGCATGCACACTAACAAAATCACTACGTGTGTGGCCCTGTCAGCCACCTCCTGCCCAACATCCCTCAACTGAGAAATCAAAAGAAGCTGGGCTGGAAATTGCTGGCTTAAAACGGAGTTCCACTCACTCTGTAAAAAAAAAGTCAGCAGCTACAAAAACTGTAGCCGGCTGTCCTGTATTCCAGGCGCTGGCATCTTCAGTGTGGGCACCCAGCTGTGACAGCTTGCGGCCCAATGCGCATGCGCGAGTAGTGTTGCACTTCCTGAATGGCTCTGTCGTCTTCTGGGACCTGTCATGTGTCCCACAAGATGTCAGGGAGGGAGAGTAGGAGGACAACTTCCATTTCCAATCGCCTAAGCGATCGAAGCGGAAGTGGGACCGGGTACCTGTCAAATTTGGGTACCCATTCCCCACCCCGCTCCCCAAAGATGCCAATCCTTAATGGGAAGTGGGGGAGACCAATCTATAAAGCGGAACTTTCCCTTTTGGGTGGAACTCCGCTTTAAGAGCTCATGTATTCTGAGGCTCCATGCACACTAGTGTTTTTTAAAGCTCCTAGAAGCAAAATGGTGTCCATGCACACTACTTTAGGCTATTAGTATTTTTTTGAGCTTTAGTGTCTAAGAGCAGAAAAAAAAAAAAAAAAAAAAAAGTTTTTGTAGAGTTTTTTTGGATCGTTTTTCCAGCAGAAAAAAAGCTAAATGCGCAAACGATCATAAAATGCTCCTAACAGCTTTATTTTCTTCCTCTACCTGTACTGTAGAAAAGCTAACAAAATATGAACGTTTCTAAAAAGAAAATGCTATTACCAGCGATTTTGATCCAGAAAAAAAAAAAAAATGCGCATGGAGCCTGATAGTTGTAAGCTACAGCTGTTAGACTACAATAGCCAAAGCATTAGAGCCCCCCCATCTGTGCATGGATGAAGGAACGGGTTAAATTATGTTCAAAAATAATTCTGCTTGTATGTTCAAACTGAAGTGGGCTTCTGCTACCTTTCAAATGTATTAGGCTTAAAGCAGGGGTGTCAAACTGGTGGGCCTCCAGCTGTTGTGAAACTACAAGTCCCATCATGCCTCTGCCTTTGGGAGTCATGCTTGTAACTGTCAATCTTGCAATGCCTCATGGGACTTGTAGTTTGGCAACAGCTGGAGGGCCGCCAGTTTGACACCCGTGGCTTAAAGCATATAAGCTCGCCATGCCCAACTAGCAGTCTCCATCTGCTTAGAAGTACAAGTCCAATTCCAAAAAAATGTCAGGAACAGGTGAATACAAAAATCTTCGCTGTTGCCTAAAGGAGTAAAATGATTCAATAGCAAACTTCCGCCAACGCGTTTCAGTCTAAAAACAGACCTTATTCATAACTCATGGGCTATGAAGGAGGTCTATTTTCAGACTGAAACACATTCATTAAGTTTGCCATGGAATATTTTTACTCCTTTATGCAATAGAGAAGAATTTTGTATTCAATTTATATTGTTGCTGACATTTTTGGCATTGAATCTATGCTTGTATACTTCGCTTTAGATATTTTATTTATGCAGAGTGTGGAATGCTCAAGAACTCATCATTTTAACATGTCCAGCCATTTACTACCTCTCACAGAGATCACAGTACTCTTCAAGACAATGCCTTCATTTGAGTGTAAACCCTCACCTTATAAAACAAACCATTAAATTTAAAATAGAAGTGAAAGGCAAAACGTTTGCATACAGATATAAAGACAAGGTATTTCTAATGTTTTTTTTAAATAAGTGATCACATTCCCTCTGCTCTCAGCTGCATAAGAGCTGGGGGAGGAGAAAGAGCAGAACACTGATCTACCCAGTGAATGGCTGTCCCCGGGGGCAGGGGTTTTGTGTGTCAGGACAAGTCCGATCATTGGAGAACACAGAGTTCCTAGCATAACTAAAAAACTGACCACACTATGCTCTCATGCCTAGGGTGGTCAGTTTTTAATAGGAAAGCAGAGGGACTGGCAGGAACACCAGGGATTTCACACAAAGGAAGCAATACAAAGACCAGGATACTTTTTCATATATGTACATGGCACAGCAAGCACAGATCAGGAATATGAAATGTTGGATTTATATATTCTCTAACTCTTCTTGCTAGAAGGATGGAGCCGTCTTTGTTCAAGCTCATATAGGAGCTGATTTACTAAAGGCAATTGACTGTTCACATTGTAGGGGAATGATCTCCAGTTTAGTGAATGAGGTGAAGCTTGGCTGACCATCATCCTATCAGGTGCTCACACTCTCTCCTTTCAGCCACTGAACACTCCTTCACAGAAACCCTCATTTAGTATCAGCAGGTTCCCATCCTTTGCCTCTCCAGCTCAGGGCCGCGATGATATGAAAAGAGACCAGGAAGGAAACAGGATAGATTAATAGATTATGATGAAATAAAAGAAAGCAAAATACACTTACAAGGTCTGTAAGATGTATAAACCACATTAAGGAAGCTGGTTAGACACCATGGAATGCTACTGTGCTCCAAGGGCTGGAAGTGATAACGGAAGTTAAGCTCCGCCCAGTGCGTTTTGTCAATCTGACAATCGGGGATGGTGAAATGGTTCAATTGTTATAAAGACACTCTTAACCTAGGTTCACACCTACCGCATTTTGCAGAAAACGCAGTACAGTCCATTTAACATGATTTCCTATGCATTTTTTTTGGAAAGGGTCAGGGACTTTTTGGAACACAAAATGTTGTGTTTTTGGTTCTCTAGAATTCAATGTGAACGCTGCAGAAAAGCATGTATTGTGTTTTTTGCCATGTTTTGCATTTTAAATCTGACTAGCAACAAGAAACATTTTTAAAAAATGAATTTAAAAAAAAAAAAAAAAAACGCATCAAAAACACAAGTGCAAAAAAGGACCAGAGACTGCGGACACAGTACAGGAGAAGGGCCAGAGACTGCGGACACAGTACAGGAGAAGGGCCAGAGACTGCGGACACAGTACAGGAGAAGGGCCAGAGACTGCGGACACAGTACAGGAGAAGGGCCAGAGACTGCGGACACAGTACAGGAGAAGGGCCAGAGACTGCAGACACAGTACAGGGGATGACCAGAGACTGCGGACACAGTACAGGGGATGACCAGAGACTGCGGACACAGTACAGGAGATGACCAGAGACTGCGGACACAGTACAGGAGATGACCAGAGACTGCGGACACAGTACAGGAGATGACCAGAGACTGCGGACACAGTACAGGAGATGACCAGAGACTGCGGACACAGTACAGGAGATGACCAGAGACTGCGGACACAGTACAGGAGATGACCAGAGACTGCGGACACAGTACAGGAGATGACCAGAGACTGCGGACACAGTACAGGAGATGACCAGAGACTGCGGACATAGTACAGGAGATGACCAGAGACTGCGGACATAGTACAGGAGATGACCAGAGACTGCGGACACAGTACAGGAGATGACCAGAGACTGCGGACACAGTACAGGAGATGACCAGAGACTGCGGACACAGTACAGGAGAAGGACCAGAGACTGCGGACACAGTACAGGAGAAGGACCAGAGACTGCAGACACAGTACAGGAGAAGGACCAGAGACTGCGGACACAGTACAGGAGAAGGACCAGAGACTGTGGACACAGTACAGGAGATGACCAGAGACTGCGGACACAGTACAGGAGATGACCAGAGACTGCGGACATAGTACAGGAGATGACCAGTGACTGCAGACAGTACAGGGCATGACCAGACACTGTGGACCTTTAGGGAGGGAGGGGGAGCGGGTACCTGAATTTGACAGGTACTCGCTCCCACTTCCGTGGAGTTCTCCTTCCTATACTGTGGGCACCCGGCTGTCAAAGTTGACATCTGTGACAGCCGGGTGCCCACTGCGCATGCGCGAGAAGCGCTGTGCTTTGTGAATGGCTCGGCGTGTTTTGGGACATGTCATGTGTCCCAGAAGACACCGGACCATTCACAAAGCGCAGTGCTTCTCACGCATGCGCAGTGGGCACCCGGCTGTCACAGATGCCGGGGCGGGAAGACTACTCCGCTGGACCGAGGAACAGGCGAGTTCCTGCCGCAGAGAACAGCTGAGCGGCTGGCCCGGTATTCTGACATGGTGGCGGCGGAAATACCGGACCGGCCACTTTATATTCGCTCCATAAGATGCACTGACATTTTCCCCCCGTTTTTGGGGGGGAAAAAGTGCGTCTTATGGAGCGAAAAATACGGTATATGCTTTTTTAATGTGGATTTGATATATTATGCACATTTAAAAAAAAACTTAGTACACTGAGTAACTTGTATAGTGTTTAGGAAACATACGGTCCACAGTAGAGAGGCGTATTGTATATAGATTTGTATTGGTTTGTTTTTTATATAGAAGCACAAGGTTTTATTATTTTTTTATTTTATTGTTGTGCATTGAGCACATTATAAACCAGTAACGGGGAAGGTGTACTGTAGCACAAGCACCACGCCACTATTCTCTGGTTTTCCAGTTACAATGTATGCAATTTAAAGCAGCTTAAAGTGATACAAAAACTATTTTTTGTCTTCAAACTGCAAACATCTGCCGCTGCACACTGAAGGTTTTTTACTTTCATGCATGAAGGTAAACAAAACCTTAAACCTTTAGGCTTCATGTACACTGCGGCTGATAAACTGACTTTCAGGAGCTGTTGAGCATTTTTCAGCAGCCCCTGAACGCTCCCTAATGTCTTCCTATGTATCCATGTACACATCGTCATTTACAGGCAGTTGAGCTGAGTCGTCTGAACGCACCAAACTTGCGTTCAGGAGTAGATTTTACCGGTGTTTCAAACACCAAATGCTTGTAAATGCGGTTAACCGTTTGCGTTTATAGAAGCTTTTTTTTAACTTTTCCATATCCAGATGCTGTCCAGAGCCTTTTTTCATCATCAGAAATACATGCAAAGTGTTTTACGGGTACTCAAATGGACCCGGTACACCAGCGCAGTCAGTTCCAAGTTTTGCGTGAAGGAAAAGAATGGTAGAACGTGCCGCATTATACTCATGATGGGATCCATAGTGAATACAACCAGAAAAGACAGGTCATCTCAACACATACTGCTCTCTCTGCTTCTGCTCTCAATTTCTCTAAAAAAATCTGAAATAGTTAATTTTTTACTGTTTTTCAGTGCTTTCTGGGCATTTGGAAGGTCTCCTGAGGTTATCTTTTAAAAAAAAACACTTCTAAACGCAAACGCTCATAAACACAGTATGCAAACGCGGCTAAAATGATGTTTTTTAACCTACGTTTTCCAGCAGTCAGTTTCCATCATTCAGAAGAGTTTTCCAAATGCCCAGAGTACATGGAGCCCTTAGAGCAGCAATGGGCAAACTACGGCACGCGGACCTTTTAATCCGGCCCGCGGAGCGTGATACATTGGCTGTCAGGATGTGTGTAGGCGGGGCAGCGCGAGGAACGTGAGGGGAGCTAGGCTCCTCTCACAGTCCGCCCTGAAGACCGGAACGGCGCGGGAACACGGCGAGAGGAACGCGCGGAGCAAAGGTAAGTGAATTGACACAGGGGGGACTTGGCTTACTACTTGGGGGGGGGGAATAGTACTATGGGGGATGAAATACTATATGGGGGATGAATTACTATATGGGGGATGAATTACTATATGGGGGATGAATTACTATATGGGGGATGAATTACTATATGGGGGATGAATTACTATATGGGGGATGAATTACTATGTGGGGGATGAATTACTATGTGGGGGATGAATTACTATGTGGGGGATGAATTACTATGTGGGGGATGAATTACTATATGGGGGATGAATTACTATATGGGGGATGAATTACTATGCTTACTATGGGGGAATATTACTATGCTTACTATGGATGACACTTACACATCATTCATCTACTCTTGGTCCGGCCCCCGGGTCCAATATATGAACCCATTGCGGCCCTCAAGTCAAAAAGTTTGCCCACCCCTGCCTTAGAGCCACTTCAAAAAAGTCATGGCTCCTTCCTCACCAGTCTGAAAATGGAACAGAAAAGAGGCAGCCGTAGAGGGATGCACTGGTCTACAGTTAATTATCTAGGAAAACAAAATACATCCATCTTTCTGTTGCTCCATTCCTAATTCCTGACAACATTCAATTGACTTTTTTTGCTGGAACCTGCAGGCATGTCTATGCTGCATCAAATAGACTGGACAAAAAGTTGGGGATGCAGAACGTCCTGTGAAGCGAAGAAGACAGCTGGACAGATTAGAACCCATCTCTAATCAATACTGACCATGTCCAATTTCTCTCAGCACAGCGTGATGCGGGCTTCTTTTCTGTCCTGTCTGACACTCCCTAGAAAGTCAATTTAGCTTCCATTATTATTCCCAGGCAGTATGTGTCAGTACTGGGACAGACATGACACTTGCTGAAAGACCTGCTACAAGTTTCTCATGCATTGTGTATTTAAAAATGGCATCTACTTCATTTTTCATGAGTCGGACTGCAAAAACCATAAAAATCCCTTTTAATACCAGTCACACTTGCTGTAAAAACATCTCGAGTGTTTAAAATGGAAAAACCAACCATGAGGAAAAGCTTTTAAGATCTCTACGCATTGTTCATCCTTGTGTTACCCAACTGTCACAATGTCAATGGGTTTGATGTATAACAAGATACATGAATATACTTCATTTACAGCCACGTGTGTTCTACAACCTTCAGGTTATTCGGTGTCACACCACACCAATGCTGGGAACATTTAAAATGATCTGACAGCAGATCTACGACCAGCTCCAAGTACTACAGGTGCACCTAGTGAAATCACAAGAATACTGAATATAAACCGGGGATCAGCAACATCGTTACAAAGCAAGGAGCCAGGACAGACGCAGGAGCCATGCAATCAAAGACTTCCAGTTGCAACAATGTATTCTATGTAAGAAGGAAGCAACTTGACCAAAGTGTTCTGGATGTAGAGTTGTGTCCAATATAATAGCAGTCAGACATCACTAACCGGATCAATCACTGTTTTTGGTAGATATGGTATTTCTACATGGCAAATAATTTACTAGCAGGTGTAGTAGAGTAATAGAAATCCAACAGACCCAACAGTCATGACATGTATGCTGCTGATTCTGTGTAATTGAATCACTAATTGAAAGGGGCATGTTCAAAATAATAGCAGTGTGGAGTTCTATTAGTGAGGTCATTCATTCTTTGAAAATCAGGTGGCAATTATTGCCCTTATTTAACCATTAGCCGCCCGGCCAATGGCCGTTTGGCGGCTTCAGAAGTGCTGCGGCATTCTGGGTGCACGCCATTTGGCGTGCACCCGCACATGCGCAGTTTGCGGTAATGCAGAGCCTCGAAGCAGCGCGATCTGTCACCCGCCGTGTACCTCGGACACGCCCGATGACAGATCTGAGTACCGGCCCCCGTTGCTGGTACCATGTGACCTGCTGTGACCAATCACAGCAGGTCACATGACAGTTGTATACAATGGATGGCTTCATTCATGCCATCCATTGTATACTACTGCCTAGCTGTGAATGGTCACAGCTAATCACATGCACATGTCATGTGTTTAGCTGTGACCAAATCACAGCTAAGCACAAAAAAAAAAAAAAACCCTGAATGAATCGATTTCATTTAGGTAAATGCTTGCTTACAGCAAAGTGATTCTTTGCTATAAGCAAATTGTGTAAAAAAAAAAAAAAAAAAAAATACTGATCACTTCCCCAAAGTAGTACAATGTTACTATGGTAACATTGTACTACTTTGGTCATAGTACAATATGAAAAAAAAAAATCTTAAAAAAAATTAAAAAAAGTGTAACAAAAAATTAAAAAATAATAAAAAAAATAAAAAAAATGAAAAAAAAATATATTTTTTTTCATACTGTCACCAGTCAGTGTCCCTGTTCACCGCCATGCCAGTTATATGATGACGCTGTACTGCACTGGTGACAGTATGTAAAAAGAAAATAGTGAAAATAATTTTTTTATTTTCCAAAAAATGACAAAAAAAAATACAACTTCAAAAAATCGCCATGCCTCTTATGAAGTACGTCGGACTGTCTACTCTGCAAAAAGGGGTCATTTGGGGGATATCTGTACTGTCCTGACATTTGGGGGATATCTGTACTGTCCTGACATTTGGGGGATATCTGTACTGTCCTGACATTTGGGGGATATCTGTACTGTTCTGACATTCTTGGACCTCAAGAAATTAGATTGGCTGTCAGTACTTCAGGATTGATCAATAATCAGATCTATACCATAGTTTGTGAACTCTATAACTTTCCTACAAACTAAAAAATACATCCTAATTTGGGTTATTTTCACCAAAGACATGTAGCAGAATACATCTCGGCCTAAATTTATGAAGAACAATTATTTATTTGTAAACTTTTATAACAGAAACAAAGAAAAAACGTGTTTTTTTCAAATTTTTTGGTCTTTTTTTGTTAATTTAGCAAAAAATAAAAACCCCAGCGTTGATTAAATACCACCAAAAGAAAGCTCTAGTTGTGTGAAGAAAATGATAAAATTTTAGTTGGGTACAATGTTGTATGACCGCGCAATTGTCATTCAAAGTGTGAGAGCGCTGAAACGTGAAAAATGGCCTGGGCAGGAGGGGGTAAAATTGCCCGGTATTGAAATGGTTAAGGAAGGAAGGCAGCAAATGTTGGACATGCTGGTTACAGTGCATTTCTCTCTGAAATTCTGAGGAAAATGGGTCGTTCCAGACATTGTTCAGAAGAACAGCGTACCGTGATTAAAACGTTGATTGGAGAGGGGAAAACATATAAAGAAGTGCAGAAAATGATAGGCTGCTCAGCTAAAATGATCGCAAATGCTTTAAAATGGCAACCAAAACCTGAAAGACGTGGAAGAAAGCGAAAAACCCTGAAGAAGTCTTAGAGACGAGCATGGGAGGAGGAGATAAGGGAGCTAGAGAGTAGGAGGTGAGGGGTACACAGACAGATTTGCGTGTCATCAGCATAGAGACTGATGAAAGATAAGTGGTAAGAGAATCTGTGTTCACGATTTATACACGTGGGGAAAGGAAAAAAAAATACTTCATCCCAAGTGAAAGTAAACATAATAAAAACTGGAGGCATTCATAAGAAGAGGGAAAAAATAAAACAAAAAAAAGAAAAGGAAAACCAAAACCCTGGTGAAAACTGTAGGGTATAAATGCTGCATATCACAGAACACAAAAGCAGATCGGCTGGGAGAACGAGGAGAGGAAAGGCAGCGTGCTGTGCGCTGGAATAGAATGAAATATTTTTAGCTCTCAGCAAGCACAGTGTTCAGACACCAAAGAGGAAGGAAGGCAGCAGAGCAGCTCTGATTGTCACAATCAAGGATAACAAACAAACAAATGGCTGGTTTTTGTGGCATGTGCTGCGTCAGGCCTGTGATAAAAAAAAAAAATAAGCACTCTGGGTATTATTCACCCGAGCGCAGGACCAACAGGAAGCCGATACAAATATCCACAGAGGAAAGACATTGTGTCATCATCCTGCAGAGAAAGCACTCAGAGTATACACCCACTCAGCACTTTACACCACTCACCGATTGTACACAGAACGGAGCTGCAGAGGGGCGACCTGCACAATAAATTACATGGTGGCTTCATGGCATACAGCAATGCTCACAAATTCTTAAAAAAACAGTATTAAGCCAAAAAACAAAAAAAATTTAATACATTGCAGCTTACCAATCATTAAATGTGGTGGCTGCATTAGTTTTCTTTGGGTTTTCCCCCTCTTTGGTTTTCACCTGATGATCTGACAAGTAACACACCTCCTGTATACTAAGACATTACCTGAAATAAATAAAACACTTCTGCTGTCTGCTCTGCCTCTTGTGCTCCTTCCTCCAGAGTACTTATATAGTGCTGTCAATTTACGCAGCGCTTTACATATATATTGTACATTCACATCAGTCCCTAACCCTCAAGGGGTGTACAATCTAAGGTCCCTAACTCACATTCATACATACACATACTAGGGACAATTTATACAGGATCCAAATAACCTACCAGCATGTCTTTGGAGCGTGAGAGGAAACCGGAGTACCTGGAGGAAACCCACACAGGCACAGGGAGAACATGCAAACTCCAGGCAGGTGGTGCTGTGGTTGGGATTCGAACCAACGACCCTAGTACTGCCAGGTGGAAGTGCTAACCATTTAGCCACTGTGCTGCCCTATGTTAAGTGTTAGGCTACATTCACACTAGCTTTGTCAGCAGGTGTCAGGGAAGCGTTTTTAATGCTTCTCAAACGCCTATGAAAATTCTACACATGGCAGCACACAGTACTGTTCACACGGAAGCGTTAGCGTCGCAACAAAACTTATGCCTCATGTTGAGTCCGGAGGAGTTGAAGCCTCCCATTCAAATCTATGGTGCCGCTCCGCAAACGCCTGGCAGGTGTTCGCGGTGCGGTTGCGGAGCGTTAATACCATTTAACGTCATTGGAGTTTGTGGTGCGGATTTAACGCTTGGCAAACGCCTATCAACCGCCTCAAAACCGCGCATGGGGCGTTTGGGGAGCGCTTGAAGAGCGTTAAAAACGCATCCCAAACGCTATAGGGGCGTTTGGCAAGACTTAGAAATAAAGTCAAGTGTGAACGAGCCCTTAATCTCAGGGGAGGGGAGTGTTAAATGTATTAGCGGATTTTGTTACGGTAACAAACTGAAGTTAAAAATCCAGCTCACACTTTATATGCAGTTATAGCAAACAGTTTTTCTTTTTGGGATAAATGTTTTACATGAATAAAAGTTCACCATTTTAAACCACCCCTGCTGGAGAGCATGAGCTTTTAAGAAAAAAAAAAAAAAAAGGAATAAGGACTTACTGGCTGGATCACCAGTTCAAACAGAAGAGAGAAAGCCTAACAGAAAACTAAAGCAGCCATCACATCTAAGAATTAGTAAGCTGCAATATAATAAAATGTTTGCTTTTGGAGACCAGCTGAATTCCGGTCTATGTGTAGCCCTTCTGGTTCAATAGAACAGTCCTGCTGGAAAACGCTTCGATCAACAGCTTGCAGCCAATCAGCCTATTGTGGCAGATGAGCAGTCCTGCTGCCAGAATACAATAGTACTATGGGGGGATTTCTGCAATCATGCTTGTGTGGATGTGGGAAGCTTGGTTTGTTTCTTTTTTTCCTTCATTTAGTCTGAACACTGTGTACCCAGCTTTTGCAATGCATGTTGTACCGTATTTTTCGCTCCATAAGACGCACCTGACCATAAGACGCGCCTAGGTTTTAGAGGCGGAAAACAAGAAAAAAAAATACTCTGAACCAATGGACTGCGGACACAGTACAGGGGACGACCAGAGACTGCGGACACAGTACAGGGAGATGACCAGCGACTGCAGACACAGTACAGGGAGATGACCAGCGACTGCAGACACAGTACAGGGAGATGACCAGCGACTGCAGACACAGTACAGGGAGATGACCAGCGACTGCAGACACAGTACAGGGAGATGACCAGCGACTGCAGACACAGTACAGGGAGATGACCAGCGACTGCAGACACAGTACAGGGAGATGACCAGCGACTGCAGACACAGTACAGGGAGATGACCAGCGACTGCAGACACAGTACAGGGAGATGACCAGCGACTGCAGACACAGTACAGGGAGATGACCAGCGACTGCAGACACAGTACAGGGGATGACCAGCGACTGCAGACACAGTACAGGGGATGACCAGCGACTGCAGACACAGTACAGGGGATGACCAGCGACTGCAGACACAGTACAGGGGATGACCAGCGACTGCAGACACAGTACAGGGGATGACCAGCGACTGCAGACACAGTACAGGGGATGACCAGCGACTGCAGACACAGTACAGGGGATGACCAGCGACTGCAGACACAGTACAGGGGATGACCAGCGACTGCAGACACAGTACAGGGGATGACCAGCGACTGCAGACACAGTACAGGGGATGACCAGCGACTGCGGACACAGTACAGGGGATGACCAGCGACTGCGGACACAGTACAGGGGATGACCAGCGACTGCGGACACAGTACAGGGGATGACCAGCGACTGCGGACACAGTACAGGGGATGACCAGCGACTGCGGACACAGTACAGGGGATGACCAGCGACTGCGGACACAGTACAGGGGATGACCAGCGACTGCGGACACAGTACAGGGGATGACCAGCGACTGCGGACACAGTACAGGGGATGACCAGCGACTGCGGACACAGTACAGGGGATGACCAGAGACTGCGGACACAGTACAGGGGATGACCAGCGACTGCAGACACAGTACAGGGGATGACCAGCGACTGCAGACACAGTACAGGGGATGACCAGCGACTGCAGACACAGTACAGGGGATGACCAGCGACTGCAGACACAGTACAGGGGATGACCAGCGACTGCAGACACAGTACAGGGGATGACCAGCGACTGCAGACACAGTACAGGGGATGACCAGCGACTGCAGACACAGTACAGGGGATGACCAGCGACTGCAGACACAGTACAGGGGATGACCAGCGACTGCAGACACAGTACAGGGGATGACCAGCGACTGCAGACACAGTACAGGGGATGACCAGCGACTGCAGACACAGTACAGGGGATGACCAGCGACTGCAGACACAGTACAGGGGATGACCAGCGACTGCAGACACAGTACAGGGGATGACCAGCGACTGCAGACACAGTACAGGGGATGACCAGCGACTGCAGACACAGTACAGGGGATGACCAGCGACTGCAGACACAGTACAGGGGATGACCAGCGACTGCAGACACAGTACAGGGGATGACCAGCGACTGCAGACACAGTACAGGGGATGACCAGCGACTGCAGACACAGTACAGGGGATGACCAGCGACTGCAGACACAGTACAGGGGATGACCAGCGACTGCAGACACAGTACAGGGGATGACCAGCGACTGCAGACACAGTACAGGGGATGACCAGCGACTGCAGACACAGTACAGGGGATGACCAGCGACTGCAGACACAGTACAGGGGATGACCAGCGACTGCAGACACAGTACAGGGGATGACCAGCGACTGCAGACACAGTACAGGGGATGACCAGCGACTGCAGACACAGTACAGGGGATGACCAGCGACTGCAGACACAGTACAGGGGATGACCAGCGACTGCAGACACAGTACAGGGGATGACCAGCGACTGCAGACACAGTACAGGGGATGACCAGCGACTGCGGACACAGTACAGGGGATGACCAGCGACTGCGGACACAGTACAGGGGATGACCAGCGACTGCGGACACAGTACAGGGGATGACCAGCGACTGCGGACACAGTACAGGGGATGACCAGCGACTGCGGACACAGTACAGGGGATGACCAGCGACTGCGGACACAGTACAGGGGATGACCAGCGACTGCGGACACAGTACAGGGGATGACCAGCGACTGCGGACACAGTACAGGGGATGACCAGCGACTGCAGACACAGTACAGGGGATGACCAGCGACTGCAGACACAGTACAGGGGATGACCAGCGACTGCAGACACAGTACAGGGGATGACCAGCGACTGCAGACACAGTACAGGGGATGACCAGCGACTGCAGACACAGTACAGGGGATGACCAGCGACTGCAGATACAGTACAGGGGATGACCAGCGACTGCGGACACAGTACAGGGGATGACCAGCGACTGCGGACACAGTACAGGGGATGACCAGCGACTGCGGACACAGTACAGGGGATGACCAGCGACTGCGGACACAGTACAGGGGATGACCAGCGACTGCGGACACAGTACAGGGGATGACCAGCGACTGCGGACACAGTACAGGGGATGACCAGCGACTGCGGACACAGTACAGGGGATGACCAGCGACTGCGGACACAGTACAGGGGATGACCAGCGACTGCGGACACAGTACAGGGGATGACCAGCGACTGCGGACACAGTACAGGGGATGACCAGCGACTGCGGACACAGTACAGGGGATGACCAGCGACTGCGGACACAGTACAGGGGATGACCAGCGACTGCTGACACAGTACAGGGGATGACCAGCGACTGCGGACACAGTACAGGGGATGACCAGCGACTGCGGACACAGTACAGGGGATGACCAGCGACTGCGGACACAGTACAGGGGATGACCAGCGACTGCGGACACAGTACAGGGGATGACCAGCGACTGCGGACACAGTACAGGGGATGACCAGCGACTGCGGACACAGTACAGGGGATGACCAGAGACTGCGGACACAGTACAGGAGATGACCAGAGACTGCGGACACAGTACAGGAGATGACCAGAGACTGCGGACACAGTACAGGGGATGACCAGAGACTGCGGACACAGTACAGGGGATGACCAGAGACTGCGGACACAGTACAGGGGATGACCAGAGACTGCGGACACAGTACAGGGGATGACCAGAGACTGCGGACACAGTACAGGGGATGACCAGAGACTGCGGACACAGTACAGGGGATGACCAGAGACTGCGGACACAGTACAGGGGATGACCAGAGACTGCGGACACAGTACAGGGGGATGACCAGAGACTGCGGACACAGTACAGGGGGATGACCAGAGACTGCGGACACAGTACAGGGGGATGACCAGAGACTGCGGACACAGTACAGGGGACGACCAGAGACTGCGGACACAGTACAGGGGACGACCAGAGACTGCGGACAAAGTACAGGGGACGACCAGAGACTGCGGACACAGTACAGGAGACGACCAGAGACTGCGGACACAGTACAGGAGACGACCAGAGACTGCGGACACAGTACAGGAGACGACCAGAGACTGCGGACACAGTACAGGAGACGACCAGAGACTGCGGACACAGTACAGGAGACGACCAGAGACTGCGGACACAGTACAGGAGACGACCAGAGACTGCGGACACAGTACAGGAGACGACCAGAGACTGCGGACACAGTACAGGAGACGACCAGAGACTGCGGACACAGTACAGGAGACGACCAGAGACTGCGGACACAGTACAGGAGACGACCAGAGACTGCGGACACAGTACAGGAGACGACCAGAGACTGCGGACACAGTACAGGAGACGACCAGAGACTGCGGACACAGTACAGGAGACGACCAGAGACTGCGGACACAGTACAGGAGACGACCAGAGACTGCGGACACAGTACAGGAGACGACCAGAGACTGCGGACACAGTACAGGAGACGACTAGAGACTGCGGACACAGTACAGGAGATGACCAGAGACTGCGGACACAGTACAGGAGACGACCAGAGACTGCGGACACAGTACAGGAGACGACCAGAGACTGCGGACACAGTACAGGAGACGACCAGAGACTGCGGACACAGTACAGGAGACGACCAGAGACTGCGGACACAGTACAGGAGATGACCAGAGACTGCGGACACAGTACAGGAGATGACCAGAGACTGCGGACACAGTACAGGAGACGACCAGAGACTGCGGACACAGTACAGGAGACGACCAGAGACTGCGGACTCAGTACAGGGGATAAACCAATAAATATATAACCTCCTCCACTACAATCCCCTCAAAAAGTCACACTTTCTCCCTAGAAAGTTCAAATTATATAACCTTTTTGTGATATACCATAAAATAATGTGATATTATAACACATTAAAAATTAAAATCAAACCATAAAGTGTCCAATACCAATAAAGTCCCAAAAGTGTCCAAAAAGTCCAATATATGCGCACATATAAGGAATTACTTTTATTAATTACTTTTCTTTTTTTTGTTTTGGCACTTTTCTTTGGAGTGGTTTGTGATTTGCACTGAATAATTATTCTTTTTGTATAAAAAGGTAATACACTAGAGGATTTATTTCTTTATTTTGAGGTTTTTCGCCGGATTAAATAGGAGTCAATCCTTCTTATTGGATGAAAGTTTGGAAATTTTGGACTTTTTGGACACTTTTGGGACTTTATTGGTATTGGACACTTTATGGTTTGATTTTAATTTTTAATGTGTTATAATATTACCATTATTTTATGGTAGATCACAAAAAGGTTATACAAGGTTATATATTGGTCCAGCGTCTTCTGGGACCTGTCATGTGTCCCAGAAGACGCCAAACCATTCACAAAGCGCAACGCTTCTCGCGCATACGCACTGGGCACCCAGCTGTCACAGCCGAGAGCCCACACTAAAAGATACCGGCGTGGGAAGACTGTACAGAACTGGACCGAGGAACAGGTAAGGTTCTACCACAGAGAAGAGACGAGCTGCCGGCCCGGTATTCTGACACGGCGGTGGTGGGAATACCGGACCAGCCGCTCCATAAGACACACTGACATTTCCCCCCTTTTTTGGGGGGAAAAAAGTGCGTCTTATGGAGCGCAAAATACGGTAATCATTTAAAGGCCAATTCTGTACTACTTTAAATAATCATGTACTGAGCCCTATCCGCTAAACAGAAAAAAAAAAAAAAAAAAAAAATTGTGTATAGCCAGCTATATTCTTGGCTAAAGCAGGCTTCCTCCACACTGCATGGCTGGTTCCCCAAAGCAGCTTCCCTATACCAGTTGCAGACTCCCTGACGTCATCCTGTACAATGCAGAGCCATCAGAGGGCCGTCCACACACTGGGAACGCTGGACAGCAAAGAGGGCTCCTGCTGGGGAATAAAAAGGTATTTCCCCATATTCATCCATCTCTAGACAAAACTAGAATCTAGCCCATGCAGCGGCAGGGAAAGGGCGGGGGGGGGGGGGGGGTGCTTTGGTGTCTATTGATGCATACGTTTTACACCAGCCCAGAATTTAGCATTAAAGCCCAACTCTAAACGTCTGGGCACAATCCAGGCACAGGAAGCAGACCCTCTCACCCCTCTTCTCTGAGACTTTTAAATCCGTCTGCAAAAGACTGAGATTAAAGCAAAATGAGAGACCTTTAACCACAGCCACAATTTTTACTGTTCAACTGCTTTCACATGTCCTCTGGTATTGACTTTGACCAGTCCTGTGGAATCTGTGCCCAAAAAAAGTGGAGCAGAGGGAAAAGGACTAGTCTTCAGTATTGTCTCATGTCCCTGCAACTGACCTTTACCCCATTACTGACATACCATGCCTAGTTCTGCACAGGGTTTGTGGGCTGCCATATTGGTAGAGGCAGGGCTTTCCATCCTCACTTCTGAGCTTTCCCCTGGTGACAGGTGATGAGACAACTGGTGGTGGAATCTTCAAGGAGGAGGTGGAGAGGAGTAGGATGCAAAGATCCACAGAATGAAGCAGAGGCAGGGAAATGCATGCAGTGCAGATGCCTCTCCAGCAAGCAGTACAGTACTGACATTAATTATCACTTAGATAATACACAGCAGTTATACAGAAACAGAACTGCCTAGACAAGCTCAAATGCCCTGCCAACTCCAGGACTGTAGTGATTAGAGTCATCCTGCGGTTCTGCAGGATGGATATCCTTGCAGTTCTTGTGAAAAACTCCATTTGTTTCTCTCAGTGATGACTCAACAAAGGCAGGGGAAGTGATCTATTAAGATTCTGGGAAGTGTCAAGTTAACTATAATCCAGTCAATGTTTTTTTTAATGCACCCCTCACCCTTGGACACCAAAGTTCATTGTTCATAGGGAGCGAAGGTTGGCCTGTGTAGTCCGATCCAATAGAAGAGCTACTCAAAATGGACAATGCTGGTTCTGATAGCAAGGCATCAAAACACACAGTGCATCGCAGATTAGTCATGGTGCCCATACTGACCCGTGTCCACAGCCAACAGCGCCTACAAAGGGCATGTGAGCATCAGAACTGGACCACAAAGCAATGGAAGAAGGTGATCTGGTTTAATGAATTTAAAAATGGTTTGAGGTGCTGACTTGGCCTCCCAAATTCTTCAGATCTCAATCCAATTGAGCATCTGTGGAACATGCAGGAAAAACAAGTCCTCTCCATGGAGGGCCCACTTCACAACTTACAGGTCTTAAAGGATACATTCACCTTTCTGAACATGTTGCATGTTACACCCGCATTTAGGGTGCATCGTGTTCAGCAGGCTCCCCCAGAACCGCCCCGTGACAACAGGCAGGGGATCCCCTCGCAGCATCCACTGTCACAATTCAAAAAACAGCGTGACTGTGCAGGGCTCTACTCACACAGCTGAGTCATTCATTCGCAGAGTTCTGTGAATGAATCTATGACAAATCCTGTCTACCCACCTGCAGCAGATGGCTTGTAGCTTTCAATGTACTGTGAGGGTGCCAGTGAGCGTTGATTCTTCCTGCTCTCCAGTAACTGTCTGCCCATATGGTGGTACAGGCAGACAGCTGCACCGAGAGTCTACAGGAGCCAAACATTGCACTCCCTTTTTTTTTTTTTTTCTATTATTTTTAAGTGTACCTGTCGTGCTACTAATGGCTTGGTACCAGATACCACAGCATACCTTCAGAGATCTAGTGGAGTCCATGCCTCAACAGGTTATTGTGGGTGGTCATATGGCTATGACTGATCAGTGTATAGTCTCTTAAATGGTGACAACTGTCCAGCAGCAGCCAGGTAGTAGCTCTACCTGAAAGCAGATCCTGCCCTTTGACAAAACAAGTGGCCCTTCACAATAGCTATACTCGGGTGCCAACAGATAGAGCTGCCCCAATGCCATTAACAGTGGGTTTGGCGACTGGCTAGTAGGGCAAGTGTGAGGGCTCATTAATGGCACTGTTGCCCAATGCTGCCTTTTGTATATGAATGCTGGGCAACTCTAAAAGTGCACATCTGAAATTAAAGCATCTCAGTTAGACGTGCTGCCTCAAAAGAAACATCTCAAAGCCGGTTAAACAACTTCAGAACCGTTATCCACAATGCACCACTGAAGTAAAGCGGTTGACCTGCAATTGATGTGCACTTCAAACGTATAGCAAAGGCAATGAAACAACTCTGATTCTACACCCGTCCTTCAATGGACTAAGATTTATACCCTGCTTTAAGGTGTAACTGCAGAGTAGATTGTCCATTAAACCCTATGAAAAAGTTGTAGTCTATGTTCCAGCAGAATACAAAGTAAGAACGTATGTAAAGTGTACAGATCAGAAGATTGAGACATGCAGCTAGCTCTTCAGCTTCGTGGGCGATATTTTGCTGGATCAGGGTTAGGAAAGTATAGGACTTACTGGGGAGGGATGGGAGAGGGGGACAGTACAAATTAAAACTTCAGACTAAATTACGACTAAAACGGCATTTTATTCAAAAGACAATGACTAAAACTAAATCGAAATTTGACATCAAAATGAACAGTGGCAACTGAAGCAGTTCTGTACTTTAGAAAGAAAAAAAAAAATTAAAAGTCAGCAGCTACAAATACTGTAGCTGATGACTTTAAACAGGACATTTACCTGTCCAGGGATCCAGTGCCATCCTCACCCGAACTAGTTCTTCACTAGTCTTCAGGTCCCGGGGATCTTTAGTTTGGGAAGCCGGCTGTGAAACCTTTGCAAACGGTCCCCACAGCCTTCTGGGACCTGCAACAAGTCCTAGACAGCTGTGGGAGAAGAGGGGGGGGGGGGGGCCTAGGTAATCATTGTACATACTGGGAACAGAGAAAGAAAGCTTCATGTGTTCCAAGTCACAATTTGGGACATGCACAGGACAGAGGACTCTCCCCAAACCCAAGTGACAGCAGAGTACCACGGCATCAATCAGCAAGAACCGGTACTGTCCCATGGAAATCATGGCGAGAGTCACATGCTCCCCATTCTCGGATATTTCCGTTTGCTCTAAGAGGCTATATGCAGCAGAAAGGAAGGAAA
Organism: Staurois parvus; assembly: GCF_062004578.1. Classification (NCBI taxonomy): domain Eukaryota; kingdom Metazoa; phylum Chordata; class Amphibia; order Anura; family Ranidae; genus Staurois; species Staurois parvus. The sequence goes on along the minus strand of NW_028318696.1, from coordinate 889,766 downwards.
AGTGTTTAGGGCCAGTAGCTTACCAAGTAGTAAAACACAGATGTATAAAAGTCTGCAATGGCATTTTCCATCCAGACAGCATACCTTTGCTAGAGGCCTTTGATGCAGAAACATTTTAGGCCTCCTTGGCCAAAACCCAAATCAAGGAAAATGAATTTGCACTAAACCACATGCAAGTGAGGGCACTGTCCCAGAACCAATATACATCCCAGGAACATGGCAGCTTCTGAAGAGGCTTCCTATTATCAGGGACCAAAGTTCTGTTCTCAATCACACCTTCTAAAATAATGATCTATGACAATCTGTGACCAACTCAAATTGAGTATGTGAGCCCATTGGTGTGCAGACCCGTATAATTCCGATTTTCTAATGATTCTCTGCTGTGTTCTGAAGGCTCTGCCAATATCTTTTCATCACGTCACCTCTCTTCCCATTCAGTCACCCAGTGATTTTGAAAAGTCAGGTCTTATCAGAGCAGTGTACCTGCGTGTGAAAGGTAATTGCATGTTTACTGCCATTATATGTGGAGAGGAATTCACCGTGCTGGATGTGACACAAGGATAAAGTACAACTGGATAACCAGGTAATAAAAAGGAGAAAAAAAAAAAAAAAGAAGATCAAAGAGGCTGATTGTTTGTGGAAGACAGTACAAGGAAGTTTTCCTACAGATGTCTACAGTCATTTTGTAAACTGCATTAGAAAAATGGCAGTTGGGTTATAATTTGTTGCTTTAAGCAGGATCTGTTCAATGCCCTCCCATTAGAACATTAAGAAACTGAAGAGAGAAAGGAGGAAGGAGGAAGGAGGAGGGAGGAGGAAGGAGGAGGAAGGAGGAGGAAGAAGGAAGGAAGGAGGAAGGAAGGAGGAAGGAAGGAGGAAGGAAGGAGGAAGGAAGGAGGAAGGAAGGAGGAAGGAAGGAGGAGGAAGAAGAAGGAGGAAGGAGGAGGAAGAAGAAGAAGGAGGAAGGAGGAGGAAGGAGGAAGGAGGAAGAAGAAGGAGGAGGAAGAAGGAGGAAGAAGAAGGAGGAAGGAGGAAGAAGGAGGAAGGAGGAAGAATAAGGAGGAAGGAGGAAGAATAAGGAGGAAGGAGGAAGAATAAGGAGGAAGGAGGAAGAATAAGGAGGAAGAATAAGGAGGAAGGAGGAAGAATAAGGAGGAAGGAAGAAGAATAAGGAGGAAGGAGGAAGAATAAGGAGGAAGGAGGAAGAAGGAAGAAGGAAGGAGGAAGAATAAGGAGGAAGGAGGAAGGAAGGAGGAAGAAGGAAGGCGGAAGAAGGAGGAAGGAGGAAGGAGGAGGAAGGAAGGAGGAAGGAAGGAGGAGGAAGAAGAAGGAGGAAGAAGAAGGAGGAAGGAGGAAGAAGGAGGAAGGAGGAAGAAGGAGGAAGGAGGAAGAAGGAGGAAGGAGGAAGAAGGAGGAAGGAGGAAGAAGAAGGAGGAAGCAGGAAGAATAAGGAGGAAGAATAAGGAGGAAGAAGGAAGAATAAGGAGGAAGGAGGAAGGAGGAAGGAAGGAGGAAGGAGGAAGGAAGGAGGAAGAAGGAAGGAGGAAGAAGGAAGGAGGAAGGAGGAAGGAGGAAGAAGGAAGGAGGAAGGAAGGAGGAAGGAGGAAGAAGGAAGGAAGAAGGAAGGAGGAGGAGGAGGAAGGAAGGAGGAGGAAGAAGAGGAGGAGGAAGAGGAGGAAGAGGAAGAAGGGAGGAGAAATATATATATATATATATATATATATATATATATATATATATAAAAAAAAAATTATTTTTTTTAGACATTTTTGTTAATATGTTTTTAATGGGTTTATTAGATTATGTTCGTGTACTTTTGGCTTTTAAACAATAAAAGTTAGTAAGTTAGTAATATATATAAAATTTTATTTCAGGTACTTATATAGCACCGTCAATTTAAACAGCACTTTACATATATATTATGCATTCACATCAGTCCCTAACCCTCAAGGGGTGTACAATCTAAGGTCCCTAACTCACATTCATACACATACTAGGGACAATTTAGACAGGAGCCAATTAACCTACCAGCATGTCTTTGGAGTGTGAGAGGAAACCCATGCAGGCACAGGGAGAACATGCAAACTCCAGGCAGGTGGTGCCGTGGTTGGGATTTGAACCAACAACCCGAGTACTGCCAGGCGGAAGTGCTAACCATTTAGCCACTGTGCTGTATTTTTTTTTTTTTTTGTCTTTGGTTTGAAATATCAATTAAAGCCGAGAGCTCTCAGAAACATAAAACGGACAGCCATAGAGAGTAGACAAGATGGCCGCAAGCCTAATAAATGACCAACATGCAGAGATAGCATTCCCCAGTCAATCTTTAAAGAAAATGGCAAAAAATATACGTTGAATGGATAATGGATCACAGATTCTCAAGGCAAGACACTATATCGAGGACAAAAACGTAAGCCCAGTAAGCCCCAATGTGCTTGGTACTTGGAGTTGTATCAACCACGATTCCACTTAAAGACCAATATGTAGAGGAAGGCTCAGTACACTTGTCATTGCCACGGAAATCCAAGCCAAAAGGGGGAACAACTGGATGTGGTCCAGAGGAGGAAACAGAGTTTTTGTAGAGGTGTTCTAATGATATCTGTTGACCCAGATTTACCATGTGGCCTACCTCATCACAGACTATCCCCGCTTCAGTCTATCCTGAACTCAGCGGTCAGACTCATCCACCTTACCAACCGCTCCTCTTCTGCCACCCCCCTCTGTCATTCCCTCCATTGGCTTCCGATTGCCCAACGCATTCAATTCAAACTACTAACACAGACATACAAAGCCATTCATAACACTGCCCCAAACTACCTCACCGACCTGATACCCAAATACCACCCAACCCGTACTCTTCGCTCCTCACAAGACCTCCTACTTTCTAGCTCCCTGGTCTCCACCTCCCACGCCCGACTGCAGGACTTCTCCAGGACTTGCCCCATCCTCTGGAACTCACTACCCCAATCCATCAGACTGTCACCTACCCTCACCTTTAGGTGCACCCTGAAAACCCATCTCTCAGGGAAGCCTACCCCGCCCTCACCTAACAGCCGTTCTCCTCCACTCTCCTACCACTCCATCCCCCACAGCCACTTCTTCCTGTACCACTATCCCCTCCCTCCTAGATTGTACGCTCGAAAGAGCAGGGCCCTTGAACCCCTCGTGTTTTTGTTACTGTATTGTAACATGTTCTGTCCCCCACTATAATGTACAGCGCTGAGCAAACCTTTTAGCGCTAAATAAATACTGTATAATAATAATAATAATAATATAGTGATCAACCTTCCTCTCGTACATATAACTGCTATTGATAGGCATCCATTTACATACTCCAATTAGCCAGCACAAAATGTCCCATGCATGTCTTAGCCCCACTGCAGATCAAAGATCATGGGTAAGATTGCAGTATACAGATAGTGGCCTTCTAAGAGCCATCGCTTGATAGAAATTAAATGTTGTCCCTTTTACACATAAAAATGTGTATACTTATCAGTCCATAATCTGATCACACATCTGTCCAGACATTGCTGATGATCCGCTGATGCACCCCCTCGCCGGCTGCATCAGAGGCATGTCTGCTAGGTCCCACCCATAGCTCAGCTCTATGCACAGGCTATGTACAGCATGGTGATGATGTCATTGCCACTTTTACACGGTAACAACTGCCACTGCAAAAGCACGTGGTGCATGCAAAGTGGATTTCGCATTCTTTGTGGCTATTCAAGAATATTGAAAAGTCCTTGAGCCCAGAGATCAGTTTTAAACTGGTACATTTTCCCTTCCCTGGTTCCTCCCTACCCTCATGAACATGATTTTGTTTAAAAGATTTTTTTTTTCCCATGCCAATTTACATTACATACCCTATTTTGTATCAAGTGTTATCACTAGATCTCTGTGATACTCTATGCAGGCGGATCATGGCTGGTGGGAGGACCCAGCAGGATGCTGTACATCTCTGCTTGAAAACATCAGAGCACCCTGCTTCAATACTCCTCTTAAAGGCAGTCCTGATGCAAGCAGCAGACTGCCTTTGCAGAGGAGTTATAAAAATCTCAAAGTGCCTTCATGGCCAGGTGTCAGTCTGTAGAGTAGACATTCCCAGGCACATTGCATGCAGGCCGCTCTAGGTAACACCTACATGTGATGCTGAGCCTCCACGCTTGAGCCCTGGTGGATGCGATGTGGAATTCGCAGAGTTTTCAGTGCAAATTCCGCACCACATCAGAATCGCACCCCGTTCATGCAAACCGCTGCAGGTGTGTATGTTAACACCCCGAAAGCGATCTGCAAAATGAGGTGCGATGTGCAGAATCGGATCGCGTGGGTGTGAATACCTATGCGATCCGATTCTAATACAGACCCGAAAAATGGTCCTGCGTGTTTCTGGTACGGGTGCGGTGTGAATAGAGCCATACAAAAATGTATGGCTCCTATCGCACCGCACACAAAATCGCATGTGATTTGCGCAAGAATGCGGTGTGGTTCCTGTGCGAATCACATGCGATTGACCGCACTGCATATATGTGAACCCAGGCTGAGAAAGCTAAAAACGCTAATGAAAGGGGTGGGCCAGGGAGACAGTGGGCTGGCTGGGGAGGAAAGTGCTAGATGATGCTGTCAAGAATGAGGTGGCCTTTCCCTTGCAAGCAGCTTCTAGTGCACACTGTGAGAAGCTCTACATCAGCAGTGAAAATCAGAGTAAGCAATTTTAGTACAGAAGAAAAGCCTGTACAACCAAGCAACTGAAGACAAGACTTGGTGGAAATGAGTACAGAAATCACAGAGACAGCAGAAATGCAGGAAATTCAGATTGTATGGTGTCCAAAAGAAAATCCAGTCCTCATACGGAAGCTCTGTAGGAGATCCCTTCTGTGAGCCGACACGTCTCCAGCAGCGCTGGCTCTGACATCAGGTCCTTTGTCTAGCTTATCTGTGTGTCTGCAGGACATCCCTGGATGAGAGGAGGTGCAAGCCCAGCACAGATTGCTTGGATGGGCACAGATAAAGGACTTCTCATTGCACACAGAATAAAGTGCAGTAAGAAGAGATGTGCATTGAAAGCTCAGATGATCGAAGGACGAGTATACATAACAAGCCCGCATCTTCCGATGCCTCTACTTAACCTCCCTAGTGGTCTGATTATGTCCATATTTCTGTGCTCAAAGCGGTACTTTTTTTGCATGGAAACATGTAGTTTTTTTATTGTAGGCCTGTAATTTTTAGGAATAACTCACTGAAATCTGTCCGAACAAGAGTCTAGTAAACATCCGGGGTATGTTAAAATTTGAATCACGAAATGATAAATTATAATTTAATAAATCATAAAAAATAATATAATAAATTGAATTCAATAATATAATCAAACCAAAAACACTGAAATTTGAAACAAAGCACCAAGTTCGCACATCACTGAGCAAAGTTGCAAAATCGTTTTCAGTGTCTGATGACGAATTTCTTCACGAATCATTATCACTCAATTCTGCAAGTGGTTCTGATTTACTATCGCTGTTCTCTAGCCGGTCTAAAACCGCTTTTGACCTAAAGGGACACTTTTTGGACGCCATGGACGTTTCTCAGTTTCCAGGCAGAAAGAACAGTAAAAATGCAGGCAGGGTGCAGGACAAAGCACTCGGGACAAAATGTATGTGAAATGGTTTGATACAGTAATGTTTTACTATGTGATTTTAGTGAATGTCACCTTTAAAATTTTCAAATTTCCCGCCAGTTCCGTCACGACGTCACAGTGAACGGAACCCGGTAGACAGATGCCGGCATCGGCCAGGGGACACTGCAGGGGGGACATCGCGGGAGCACAGGACAAAGTAAGAGAAGAAGAGATCCCGGAGCAGCGCTGCAGTGTATTCCCGAGTGTAGCTCGGGGTTACCACTTGTGGTACTGAAACTTTACCCCGAGCTACACTCGGGAATACAGACAGGGAGATTAAAAGGTTCAAATGTACAGTGACAGCAAAAGAGCCTTGATTTTCCTCAGAAAATAGGGACTCCTAAGGCCTCAAAACACACAACCCCCTAAATACGACAGTGACATCCTAATAAGGGTGGAGTGCCCCAGCCACCGTCCTCATTGTTATGTAAAATCTGGATTCATACTGGTGTTCTATGAAGAAATTGCCCCATTGTATTCTATGTAGCGTCAAGGCTTTACCATGAACTATCACACCATTTCCTGCCCCACAGGGCAGCTCACAGTCTGCTCTCTCTATACATACATGCACTATAAGGCCAATGTTGGTTGGAAGCCTACCAGCGTGGTTTTTGGATCAGAAAAAACATAAGGAGGAACCTTGAGAACCTGTCAAAATGCAGTATACCAACACCATCAACATGGCCATGGGAAACAAGCCTAGAGCCCCAGCAAGCCCAAATTATTTATCAGCCTCTGCCAGGGTGGATTTGATTTAAATCAAACTGATTTAAATCACGATTTAAATCACTAGTCAGTAAGGCTTGATATAAATCCTAGTTTTCTACATAAAGACTAATTCTTGCTGGTATAACTTTAATATGCAAGTAGATTTTTAGAACAACAACTTTTCATATTAGTTTTTTTATCCCCAGTTTAATAGGTTAATCATTCATATTTGGACAACTTTTCTGTTGTACTTAGGAAGGAGAAAAATAATCATTACCTTAATAACAATTTAAATAGATTTATTCAACTGAAACAATAACATTCCAGCATATGGTATTTGCTTAACCTCCCTGGCGGTATGATTCCTTCCGATTTTTTGTGCTGAAAGCGGTACCATTTTTTCGCATGGAAATAGTTTTTTATTGTAGGCTGTAATTTTTAGGAAAATTTCCCCACAAATCATTATCACTCAATTCTGCAAGTGGTTCTGATTTACTATCGCTGTTCTCTAGCCGGTCTAAAACCGCTTTTGACGTAAAGGGACGCTTTTTGGACGCCATGGACTTTTCTAAGTTTCCAGGCAGAAAGAACAGACAAAATGCAGGCAGGGCGCCGGACAAAGCACTCGGGACAAAATGTATGTGAAATGGGATGAAACAGCAATGTTTTACTATTTAAAATTGAAAAAAAAAAAAAGACATTTTTTAAATTTCCCGCTGCCGCCGGCGCCCGTACGTCCCGAAGTCACGGGGACCGGAACACAGAAGCCGGATGCCAGCATCGGCCGGAGGAGATGGCCAGGGACGCTGCAGGGGACACATCGTGGGAACGAAGGACAAGGTAAGTGCTGCAGGGACCCCCAGAGCAGCGCCGCATGGTAAGCCCGAGTGTAGCTCGGGGTTACCGCTTGTGGTATAGAAATTTTACCCCGAGCTACACTCGGGAATACCGCCAGGGAGGTTAAACATCCATGTTTGTTAACTAATTTGGCTAAACAAAATCTATATATTTTAAGAAACTTAGACTGTCAGCCCCTTCCTCCTCACACTTAGTTTCACTTTCTTCTTGTGCAGATCTATTCCACTCCAAACAATCAGAAAAATATTGTTTCTATTCTATTCACGGAACTTCTTGAAACTTCGCACTGAAGGGGTTGATTCTGTATTCATAGGTTTGTAGAAGTTAGGATGAAGGTCTTTTTCTTAACTCTGTTCATGTTATAACATTTTTGCTGTGAAGAGGCATGTGATCTCCGCTGAGTCAAATTCAGTTTTGAGAACTGCAAAAGTAAACCAACATCTGTGATAATATCTTGTAGGCAGAGAAACTGCCCAATAATCTTACAAAAACCTCTGGAAGAGCATGACATTGTGAATGGATTCATGGAATTTATTTACCAAAAAAATTAAACATATACAGCCTTATTCTACAAAATTAAAAAACTAATCTTTATTTCATGATGGAATAACCTTTGGATGGTAATATATTTTCCTCAAAAAGCATTTTATTTTAAAAAAATCCGATTTAAATCAAAAAAATCCGATTTAAATTTTAAAAAAAATCCTATTTTTTTTTTTTTTTTTAAATCATTGATTTTTATCCACCCTGGCCTCTGCCAACATGGACGTATTCAGGTAAGTTAGCTGCCTACAGTATACCTTTAAAAAACACAATGCTAGCAGGCCTTTAACAAGCATCAAGAAATGCTGAAGGTTGCTGATCCTTTAAAAAGTCTTTCTGGGCACACTGCTCTTCATAGTATTTTCACAACAGATGCGGTAGGACTGAGTTGAGCGCCAGCATCTATTCCAGCACATTTCCACTGAAACACAAAGCAAAATGCTTAGTCTCTTACCTGGCTTGTTCACATCACTGCGCTGCTGTGGTGTGCACTGAAGGTTATAATAGAAAAAAAAAAAAAAAAAACACACACAAAAAAAACAAAAGTATGGCAACCGATCGCAGCGTGAGGCGAACAAGTGCCTTGCACCATACAGTGGTCAACAGAACCAGGAAACATCACAACCAGCATCACATCAGTACTGCTGCCATCAGACTGCACAACTACTTCCCACTGCAATACCAGCCACTGAACTGTAATAATGGCTGGTAGGAATGTACCCTCAGACTAGTTTACACAGGCTTCAACTTGTAATCACAAGGACTTAAAATGAACCCATGGTTTGTCCATGCAAGGTAAACCAATAGGGTCACTTTAAATGCCCCATTCCTGCACGCACGAGCACAAACCAAGCAAAGGAAACCCTGTGCTGAGGACGTTCCCCATCGCCATGAGACAGATCGTCCAATAAACAAGACCCAGCTCTGTTACATGGAGTCACATGTCCGTCCATATTCTAAATGGGCCTCCAAACTATGGCCCTCCAGCTATTGAGGAGCTACAAGTACCATCACACCTGTGGCTGTCAATCTTGCAAAGCCTAATGGGACCTGCAGTTCCTCAACAGCCAGTGGGCCATAGTTTGGAGGTCCCTTTAGGCTATGGAGGAATGCCAACTAGGCAATTGAGTTTACATTTTCTACCCATGTTTACTGGTAGGCAGCTGTCTATATAAACCCTAGTGCGTGTAAAGCTCCATGAGGGCAGGGACTGATGTGAATATACTGTGTGTAAATCAATCGATGGAACTATATAAATACCTAAAACAAATAGGATGAAATAGCCGCCTTTACAACCAAATGCAAAATCCTCCTCTCCCTACAGATGTAGGGTTGTCTACACTTTGACAAATTACAAAACTCAAGTTAAATAAATTACTATTACATTTTTTTTAACAATGAAAACCAGCGCAAACCCACATATTCAATTGCATTACTCAACTTGAAAAATCATTTTTTTGCTAATAAAGATATATATAATAAATTATATATAAATAAATTAATATAAAAATAAAAACATTAAATTAAATTCATAAGTCCAGTGACAAAAAAAAAAAAAAAAAAAAAATCAAGTGATAAAAAAATCAAAAAAGTCCCAAAAAAATATATATATATTTAACAGTCCTGTGACAAAAATAAATCAATTTATAATTATCATTGGATTCTTCCGTGTTACTGATCCCTTCACCATCCACCAGTGCAGAAATCAACATTAACCGCACTCACCAGATATTAGTAAGTCACACGCCTTTCAGGAATATTAAGGGCTCCTGGACCCCCTTTACTTTTGTGAGACCTCCAAATGCTGTTTCCTCTTATATTTGGGTACCTCTTCTGCTTACTCCTCTCACCGAATCCCCCAAAGAAAATCAGGAAAAAGAAAAGACCATAGCGTGATACCGTAGTAATCTCTCCTCCAAATAATCTCTCCAGACCACTCACATTCTTTTGCGGGATATAGCCCGCCTTTTATTCAAAACAACAATGATTTTCTTCCAAAATGAACCACTTTTCAGGTACACCGACTTCTTATAAGAGACCCCACAGTCTAGTGTGCAGCAGGATGGCAGACCTCAGCTACAGACTCATCTACTAGGCTAAGATGGCCCCTTGGAACGCACCGCTCGGCGTGCGCTCCACTCACCGGAAATGACGTCAGACGACGGACCAGGCAACCGGAAGTGCGTCAACGACGGGTTGACGCACTTCCGGTTGCCTGGTCCGTCGTCTGACGTCATTTCCGGTGAGTGGAGCGCACGCCGAGCGGTGCGTTCCAAGGGGCCATCTTAGCCTAGTAGATGAGTCTGTAGCTGAGGTCTGCCATCCTGCTGCACACTAGACTGTGGGGTCTCTTATAAGAAGTCGGTGTACCTGAAAAGTGGTTCATTTTGGAAGAAAATCATTGTTGTTTTGAATAAAAGGCGGGCTATATCCCGCAAAAGAATGTGAGTGGTCTGGAGAGATTATTTGGAGGAGAGATTACTACGGTATCACGCTATGGTCTTTTCTTTTTCCTGATTTTCTTTGGGGGATTCGGTGAGAGGAGTAAGCAGAAGAGGTACCCAAATATAAGAGGAAACAGCATTTGGAGGTCTCACAAAAGTAAAGGGGGTCCAGGAGCCCTTAATATTCCTGAAAGGCGTGTGACTTACTAATATCTGGTGAGTGCGGTTAATGTTGATTTCTGTACTGGTGGATGGTGAAGGGATCAGTAACACGGAAGAATCCAATGATAATTATAAATTGATTTATTTTTGTCACGGGACTGTTAAATATATATATATTTTTTTGGGACTTTTTTGATTTTTTATCACTTGATTTTTTTTTTTTTTTGTCACTGGACTTATGAATTTCATTTAATGTTTTTATTTTTATATTAATTTATTTATATATAATTTATTATATATATCTTTATTAGCAAAAAAATGATTTTTCAAGTTGAGTAATGCAATTGAATATGTGGGTTTGCGCTGGTTTTCATTGTTAAAAGTTTTTTGGTCTTTGTACCTGTGCACAGCAGCATCTCACGGGGATTTGTGTGTTAAATAGGAGAGTCCTGGGCGCTGAGGTTTTGTTTTCTTTACAAATTACTATTACAGCACAGGTCCACTATGACATATTATATGAAATAAAAGGTCCCTAGGACATTTGTGTGTACCGCTCTCCTGAGGATACCATGGAGATGTGCTTGAAATTACTGGCCGTCACAGCCAGCATTGGATTCCAGCCTCTATCAAGGCCCAATTCACAATTGTGAATGGGGCTGTTTGCGATTAGGGCTCATGTACACTGCAGCTGATAAACGCACGTTTAGGAGCTTTTCTGCATTTTTTTCAGCAGCCCCTGAACGCTCCCTAATGTTTCCCTATGTGTCCATGTACACATCTTCGCTTACAGTCATTTACAGGCATTTGTGTTTACAGTCGTTTTTGTGAATGCAGAACACTTGCATTCAGCAGTCGATTTTATCAGCGTTTCAAACGCAAAATGCTTGTAAATGCATCTAAACACGACAAACGACATTTAGGCATTTGTGTCTGAAATTTTATTTTTAACTCTTCCAGTTCCCAATGCTGTCCAGAGCCTTTTTTTATCATGAAAAATGCATGCAAAGCGGTTTCAAGGTACTCAGATGGACAAAACACTGAACACAGGATGTTCCTACCAAGCTTGTCACACATTGTAATGACCAATTCACACCTCAGACCTCTCCCACCCTTGGAAACAAAAGATATGTTAATGACCATTTACATCTCAAATTCCTCATGAAGACCCCCTGCCAGGTGACCTTAATGACTCCCTCCACCAGACACCTTTCTCACCCTTGGAAACAAAAGATATGTTAATGAGCAACTCACACCTAAGCTAATCTCAAGGCATACTGCCGTTTCTGCTTCTACTCTCTGTATTTCTCTGAAACAGTCTGAAATAATTAACAATTTACCACTTTTCAGTGCATTCTGGGCATTTGGAAGGTTCTCCTGTGATTATCTTTAAAAAACGCTTCTAAATGTAAACGTGCATAAACGCGTACATGAGGCCTTACTTGCAAGTGATCCAGCAGGGTTCCCTGCAATTAGCTGTGGATGAGAAGCCCTGCTTAAAGCAATGGAAGCCTAACAACGCCTGCAGCTATTTGCATGTCTTCACTCTTGCAGCGATTACCTTTGGAAGATCAGCCCTGGATTCAGAGTGTCTGTGACCAGGACCATCCCTACGACATGCAAACAGCCACGATTAGCTGTGGGTGCAGCCAATCTCCTTTTGCTTTCAATGGGGCTTCCCATCTGCAGCCAATTACAAAGAACCATGCAGAGTCTTCCAGCCCAACTGGCAACTGTGAATGGAGACTAAAAAAAAAAAGCTATAAAGAGCGGTAAGCAGGGGCTTTCAGATACTTCTGGTCATGAAGCTCAGAACCGCCTAATAACAGCCACATTATCGCCATCACCTGCCAGACTGTTATTTCTGGAAATGTTCTGTGGTTCTGTGGAGGGTGTAACCTGTTTGAATTCAACTTATCTGACATGACAGGAGCAGTTTAGCAAACAGCCAGAAATATTTACACTCCGTTACAAGTCAAGTGTAAAGAAAGACCTACAAACAGATCCAGCGAGGCTACGGGACCGCTCAACTGCTTCACACACCATAGCCTAGGGGATTTTCAGCCTGTAGCAATATTTGCTTCTTGTGGACACAAAACAGACAAGCAATCATAGAACTAGAGAAAACAAGACTGCCTAGAGAGAAGAATATGGAGAGCAAAACCATTTATTAAAGCAAAGCTCAGGCTGCATGTTAAGTCCTCATGCACACGGGATGTTTTTACAGCGGCTGTTTTTGGCTTTTGACTTTTTTTTTCTACAGCCAGTAAACTCCCCAACATGTTAGCCTATGTGTCCATACACACATAGGCTGTAATCCGCATTTTTTGGCTGAAAAAGAACCCAGGACTAGTGGGTTTCTAGGAGTTTAGCTGTAAAAATGCTCTAAAAGCTGAAAGATGCAGCAAAATGGTGTTCTTGGACTTTTTTTGAGCAAAAAAAAAAAAATTTTTTTTGGTAAAAAGAAAAGCTAAAAAAGAAAAAAAAAACCCACAAAAAAAAAAAAAACCCCGCTAAATGTTAATACAAAAATGCTAAAAACCGCTGAAACTCATGTTTTTAACATGACTTTACACAGCGAACGTTACCAGTGTTATTAAAATGTCCTGTGGGCATGGAGCCTAAAACGCAAAAACATTTATTTATATCAACTTCTCATTAGCCAAAAAAGATACAGATCTCCTTAGTGTGCACCAAACCCCTTTCCAAGTCTACTCTAAAGGATAAGTTCACCTTTGTAACAGGTTACATGTTCCCATAGCCACAGCCCCCCCCCCCCCCCCAGACAGTACAGGGAAACTTATCCCTGTACTGTCAGATTTGAAAACAGCGCGGCCATGCGGGGCTCCGCCCACACAGCCGCATCACTCATTTACAGTGTTGTGTGAATGAGTGCCTACAAGACCCAGCAGTCTTAGCAGCTGTCAGCTTGTAGTTTTCAATGAACTACCATGTCATTGAGGAGCACCGTGGTAGTTGACTGAAGCTCCCTGTCAGAATATCTGCATGGCATCCTCGATCTACTGATCACTGGTGCAATGCTTTACAGGCTCCTTTGGACAAAAACCTGCGGGTTCTTTCAGCTGTACTTCTCCTGTGGGTCACGGGAGTGCGGTTTGTTCTGCACTCCTGTCACCTGTTTTCAGCTGACAGCGGGCTAAAGCCTGCTGTCGGCTGACATCACTCAGCCGGTCCTGGGGAAAGTTGGGTTCCCCCCCCCCCCCCCCAGAGTCCACAACCCACCGCTGCAGTGAGTGTGTGCATGTGTGTGTGGGGAGGGGGGGACGAAACATGTTCAGGAGCAGACAGTGGTGACTGACAGTTACAACTCCCTGCTCAGAGCGGATGTGAGAACTCTGCGATCAGCAGTCATGTGATCTGAGTTCTCACACTTCGAGCCGGCGGGGGACAGACGCAGCATCGGACCGTGAGAAGAGGTTTCATGATCTTGACCTGCTGGTTACTGTCTGCAGGGAAAGACAGTCGCTCCTGGCACATTGAGAGAGAGAGAGAGAGAGAGAGAGAGAGAGAGAGAGAGAGAGAGAGAGAGAGAGAGAGAGACTCCTGAGCCACCTGCTATGTCTCGGCCAATGAGGAGGTAGAGACCTAGGAGAGCTTCTGCTTCCATGCACATTGCTGGATGAAGATCGGGCTCAGTAAGTATTTGATTGCTTTATCGTTTTATTATGATGGTATAATGTTTGGTCAACAACCCATCTTGCCACACCTTTTGAGCGGAGGTTGCACACCCAGTGTCACAGGTTCTATGTGCTCAAGGGACAGATGCTAGAAAGGAAATTGTTGTGACAGGGCCAAGTAGGCAGCTTAGTGTCCGTATTAGAACTGGTTTATGGAGCAACACGTATTGTTGATGAAAGCTGGATGTAGGTGTAGAATAAGAGCTTGTCACATTGCCGTGCAGATTATTGCTGTTTACATAGTGTAGACTTCCTGTGACTTTCATGTGGGCTGAAGGCTGTCTGCTTTCATGTGTCAGTAGAACCTGCCCAGCTGTTATACGATTATTTTGGTATAAAAACTAGAACAAAAGAAAATGAATGCTATTGCTTTATGAGAGACTTTTCAAATATTGTTAGTAACACACCTCTTAATGGAAGCCTATTATATTCTGTAGACATCTGGTACCAGGGTCATGTAACCTTCTCATCTGCTGTGCATGGAGTTACTTCCATTCACCAAACTTCATGTATCCATTTCTGGCATCTCCACCATCCATCTGTGATTCACAGACCTGTTCCTCAGGAACATTGGGAGCTCATTCTCACCATAAAGTGTGCGTTACCGTGCATTACCGCAATGTGTTGCACAGTACATGTGTTGGTGCCCTGAAGTGAACTGGATTGCGAGTACAACCCCAACACATCGATAAATGGTAACTGACTGGTCCTCCATGGTGTCCCGTGCGTTATCCTGCAGTAAAGTGCAACCTCTCCTATTTTTTAGGTGGGTTTCAGCCAAACAATGTTCATTGGGCTCTTTAACGCACCACAAGGCGCCTCAACACACTACAACGTATGAATCGCTGTGAACAGCATTTTTGGTTTTAATGGGTCCATAAAGTGGGAGTAAACTCCCTTGGTTGAAATTTACCCATAAGTAAACCTATAATAAAGCTTAAGTATAGGCATGGTAAATATCTCCTAAACGTGCACCGTTTAGGGGATATTTACTTAGGCAGCAGCAAGTGATGTCACCGGCGCTTGAGCAAAGTGACAGGTTACCTATATAGGGTACTTCGCCCCTCCACCCATTACTCCCTCTTCCCCAGGTTTCCCTGCTGCCATCATTAGCTCGCATTTGCATCCAAAAGGATTGTAAAAGCCTTTCCAGAAGCACTTTAATGCTCAAAACTGAGATTTCTATGTTCTTCCAGGGATGTTTGATTCCTATCACCCGACATGTAGTTCCAGGAGCCGGACAGGTAGTTTTATTTTACCCTTAGCCCTGCTGTGGGCAAGCAGCGGGCTCACTTGTCAGTTGGAAGAATTTGAGCGGCAGCGCTGCTGCCCGATTGCTTCCACACAGTGCCAGCCTCTCTCCACCACCCCCCTCCGCCGTGAGGTTTCCTGGGCTCTGCTTGCCGGGACCCATTGGCTAGAAGGGAGGTAGGAGGGCTGACACGTCCACTCCTCTCCCCTTCTTTTCCTGACCCGGAAATTACGTTATGAGGTCACTACCGGGTCCCCGTTGAGAGATTCCCAGCCATGGAAGCCGGGAAAGAATGTAATGCTGTGCGATGTGCACTGCATTACATTCAGTGTAGTACAGGGGAGACATGCAGGGTCTTAGACCCTGGATGCCTCAATAAAGAAAGGTCACCAAAAAATCATCACATAGGGGACTTTGTCCCCTATGTGATGAGAAAAAAAAAAAAAAAAAGTATTTTTTTTTGAATTGTAAAAAATTAGGTTACACCCGAGCACATAGCATCAATGCACAGAAAAAGTATAGGTGCTTCTGTTCAATGGGAGTGCTGGAAAAATGCATGTAACACGTTTTTTTTTCTCCTCCTCCTCCTAACAACTAGCTTTCCACTGGCTAAAACAAGCATTCAAGTCTAAGGCCCCATGTACACGGGACACTTCTGAACGATGGAAACTGACTGCTGGAAAACGTAGGTTAAAAAATGTCTGTTTAGCCACGTTTGCATACCGTGTTTATATGCCTCTGCGTTTAGAAGTGTTTAAAGATAAGCACAGGAGAACCTCCCAAATGCCAAGAAGGCACTGAAAGTGGTAAATTGGTAAATATTTCAGACTGTTTCAGAAAAATCAGAGAATAGAAGCAGAGACAGCAGTATGTCTCGAGATTAGCTTAGGTGTGAGTTGCTCATTAACATTTCTTTTGTTTCCAAGGGTGGGAAAGGTGTCTGGTGGAGGGAGTCATTAAGGCCACCTGGCAGGGGGGTCTTCATGAGGAATCTGAGGTGTGAATGGTCATTAGCATATCTTTTGTTTCCAATTGGTCATTACAATGTGTGACAAGCTTGGTAAGAACATCTGGTCTTCAGTTTTTTGTCCATCCGAGTACCTTGAAAACACTTTGCATGCATTTTTCATGATGAAAAAAGGCTCTGGACAGCATCGGGAACTGGAAGAGTTAAAAACAAAAATATATATCAGACGCAAACGCTTATAAACGCGATTTACAGGGTTTACAAGCATTTTGCTTTGAAACGCCGATAAAATCGACTGCAGAATGCAAGTTTTCTGCGTTAAAAAAAATGACTGAACTCAAACGCCTGTAAACGAAGACACTCCAAAGACATGCTGGTAGGTTAATTGACTCCTGTCTAAATTGTCCCTAGTATGTGTATGTATGAATGTGAGTTAGGGACCTTAGATTGTACACTTCTTGAGGGTTAGGGACTGATGTGAATGTTCCAATATATATATATGTGTAAAGCGCTGTGTAAATTGACAGCACTATATAAGTACTTGAAATAAATGTGTACATGGACACATAGGAAAACAATAGGGAGAGTTCAGGGGCTGCTAAAAAAAAATGCTGAAAAGATCCTAAATGTGAGTTTATCAGCTGCAATGTACATGAGCCCTAAAAAATGTGCAAAAAAGTGCAAACTAGAACCAAAGAAGCTGGTGCACAAGTGTGAATGTAGTCTCAGTCTAGGGGTCAATGTGAGAGATTTCAAGTAGACAGAACGGATAATGCGTTATGTAGCTGAAAGTGTAATGAGGTTGTGGGAATGCAGACAAGGTTCAGAAATCATTAATTTGTATTGTATGGCACGTTGTTGATGGTGACGTGTACTTTGCGCTCTCCAGCTTGTAGAAGATCCACTTCCTTCTGTAGTTTCTCATCCTCTTTTCTAGGCGCAGACACTGCATATCCAGAAGACCAGGGAAATACAGTCTATAGAACTCAAGAGAACTGCAGTTGAGGTCATCTGCGGTTTTGGTAGAATAAAGCTTTGCCGCAGCTGATTTCCTGACCAGCAAACACACCAAGAGTCACTTCACACCGAAACGGCAAAAACCAGCAACACTGCAAATGCCAAACTGTTTAAGTTACAAAACATTTTATACAATGTCAGAAAAATTTTACCACTAAACGCAGGAGTGATTTACTGGCTTATTTAGGTTAGCAAGTCAAAATAAACTAAAAAAAAAAAAAAAATAATAATTTTTTTTTAAAAACAAAAATTACTTTAATAATACTACTGCATACAAAAACATTTTACACAATTGTACACACCCAGCCTTCTGTTACCAGTTTACTGAAGGCCCTTTTCTGTTTTAACATAACGGTGTCCCCCATGTAGAAAGCCAGCTCCATAAAGGCTTGGTTTGGCCATACACAGATTCCTCCATCCATGCTCTACACCAGACTGACAAATCCCCCACCATCATCCTAATCCCATACTGCGGCTGTCAAAACACCCTCACAGCAGCTGTAATCAATTTGATGCAGACACTGCTTCCCAAAACGTTTTCCAGCAGGGCCCTTTAACAAAAATGTCAATTGAACGATCGACTTTGCTGAATTGAGCAGGGACCACTCACTGATTTTGGTGGGTTCATCAGGAACTGACCCAAATAGACAGTGTATGGCCAACTTTAGTGTCGAGGAAGACTAGTGTTCTCCACAGGGCCTTGACGTCTACCCTACTAAACACCTCTATAATGAATCCAAATGCCATTTATGAGCCAGGTCTTATCCCACATTAGTACCGCACCTCACAAAGGTGCTTTTGGTTAAACTGGCAAAAATTCCAGCATGCCCTCTAAAATCTTATGGAAAAGAGGGGAGTGTTATATCTGCAAACAGGGGGGCAATTTCACATTAGGCTAGGTTCACACCTGTTTGAGTGGATGCGGGTGCAGGAGAGTGTGTAAATTGTACCTGTTCCTGCACCAACCCGTGGCCAAACTGCACTGCGCCTATGCAGATACGCATGGCTGCCATTCATTTTTCATGACACCCCCCCCCCCCCCACCCTCCTCAGAAATCTAAAACTACATCTAGTTTTCAACTGAGGGGGAAAAAAAAAAAAAGAAAAAAAAAAAAAAAAAAAAAAAAAGGGTGGGGCTTTGATTTCCATGTTGTTACATTATACTACAAGCCAAGGAGACCATGGAAATCCTTTGTGGTGCGGAAGTCATGGCCAGAATACAATAAAGGAGGTAATTCTGGCACAGAGATAAAGTTATGCAGGTGTACCTCAGTTTACAAACGCCTCGGTTATTGTAATTTTCAGTTTCCGAATGAAAATCCATTGAAAATAATGCCTCAGTTTACAAATTTTTTTTCACAATACGAAGTGTATGTCGGTGCCGATTTTTAAATGCAATTGCCAGCTTTTTTTTTCTCTTTTCTTTACTATAGCTCACAGAATTAGCTGTCACTTTCCCAGGAGCTAAAGGATACTAAGTTTCTTTTATCACAGGAAACAAACTAAAAGGAAACTTTGTCTTTTAGCTGGTGGGAAAGTGACAGCTGATTCTCTGAGCTATAGTGAAGGAAAAATAAAAAAGGCAGTAAATTACATCTAAAAAACCAGCACTGACCTATAGTGACAGCGACTTTTTTAAACTTTTTTCTGACCTCCGGAACGGATTAATTGGTTTTCAATGCATTCCTATGGGAAACCGCGTTTCGGTTTACGAATTTTTCGCAATACGAAACATCCCGGAGAACGCATTAAATTCATAAACCGAAAGTACACCTGTATATGAAAACAATAAAATGTATATAAACTGATGCAGGAGATGGCAATGCCAGAATACACACATTGCTGCAGCCCCTCGCCTTGTGTCTGGCTACAAAATTACAATTATGTACGGATTACTGGGGAGAGGAGACTGAGCAAAAGATTTCTCCTACCAATTGCAGGTCAGTGACATCATCTCGGCCTAGGCCAGGCCACTGGACTGGAGCACAGCAGCTGTTTGAAAGCCCAACTTCAGGACCAATTATTGTCACAGTTTTCTCACATGCAAACATTGTTATTCTTCAGGACAATTAAAAACAAAAAAAAGCAAACTCTGGAGAAGGGATCATATTTCAGAGGATGAGAATGTGAAATGGGAATATGGATATTGACTGATATAGGTTTGTCTTCTGGTAACTTTTAACCTCCTTAGCGGTATTCCCGAGTGTAGCTCGGGGTAACATTTCAGTACCAAGAGCGGTAACCCCGAGCTACACTCGGGAATACCATGCAGCACTGCTCCGGCATTTGTTCTTCACTTACCTTACCCTGCGCTCCCACAATGTGTCCCCTGCAGCATCCCTGGCCATCTCCTCCGGCCGATGCCGGCATCCGGCTTCTGTGTCCTGTCCCCTGTGACGTCGGGACGTACGGGCGCCGCCGCCGGCGGGAAATTTAAAAATTTTAAAAAGTCTTTTTTTTTTTTACATTTTACATAGTAAAACATTGCTGTCTCAACCAATTTCCCATACATTTTGTCCCGAGTGCTTTGTCCGGCGCCCTGCCTGCATTTTGTCTGTTCTTTCTGCCTGGAAACTGAGAAACATCCAAAAAGTGTCCCTTTAGGTCAAAAGCGGTTTTAGATCAGCTAGAGAACAGCGATAGTAAATCAGAACCACTTGCAGAATTGAGTGATAATGATTTGTGGGGGAAATTCGTCATCAGACACTGAAAACGATTTTGCGACTGAGCTCAGCAATGTGCGAACTTGGAGCTATATTTCAAATTTCAGTGTTTTTGGTTTGATTATATTATTGAATTAAATTTTTTAATATTTTTATATTATTTTTATGATTATTTATTAAATTATAATTTATGATTTTGTGTTTCAAATTTTATCATACCCGGGATGTTTAGTAGACTCTTGTTCGGACAGATTTCAGTGAGTTTTTCCTAAAAATTACAGGCCTACAATTAAAAAAATACATATTTCCATGCAAAAAAATGGTACCGCTTTCAGCACCAAAAATCTGAAATAATCATACCGCCAGGGAGGTTAAAGTGTTACTAAACCCACAACAGTACAATCAGTCTGTATATGTAGTAAAGCATGCTTGTTATACTCACTGTGGAACCTAAGGGGTTAATCCTCTGCATTGTGTAAAAAGGACATTTGACCCTAATTGCTCTGTTCCTCCCCTTGTTTAAGCAACCACCTCTTATCTTATTGAACAGTAGGCATTTTGCACATGCTCTGTTTAGTGTGTATTGCTAGGGGTTTTTTTTTCTTGGGAACCTAAAGGGTTAATCCTCTACATTGTGTAAAAGGCCGTTTGATCCTGTTTTCTCTGCTCCTTCAAATGCCCACATCTTATCTCCTGATCAGACAGACTGAACCCGTAGCCACATGCAAATTCTCAGTTTAGTGTGTATTGCTAGAGAGGTTATTTTTTTTTTTTTTTTTTTGGGGGGGGGGGGGGGGGGGGAAGAGTGCATGTGATCAGCACAGGGCCAATCAGCACTGTCCAGAGGTCAGGGTTTCTTCATCCTCCTTATGCAAGCTTTAGCTAGTGCTCAGCTGGACACTCATAGAAGTCACAAGACTGCTCTAACTGATGACAAGAAAAGGTATTTAGCAGTTTATATTTACTAAAATGATTGCATTTCCATGTTCCATGCAGGGCCCGGGGAGACCGGACACAGTGAATGCAGGGCCCGGGGAGACCGGACACAGTGAATGCAGGGCCCGGGGAGACCGGACACAGTGAATGCAGGGCCCGGGGAGACCGGACACAGTGAATGCAGGGCCCGGGGAGACCGGACACAGTGAATGCAGGGCCCGGGGAGACCGGACACAGTGAATGCAGGGCCCGGGGAGACCGGACACAGTGAATGCAGGGCCCGGGGAGACCGGACACAGTGAATGCAGGGTTCTGGGTTTAGTAACACTAATGATAATTGTGCCTGGGTTTGGGCTTTGAAAAAAAGTCACTTTAAATGGTTTGTGGAAATGGCTTTTATGTTTAGTTGCCCTTTAAAATAAAATAGTACAAGGATGAAATCCTACAGAGAAAGTCTTTGTGAATCAGACAGAGCAGTCACAGCATCACCCTATGAAGACCCAGAGCAGAACAAATGAATCAGACTGCTGGAAGTACTTCAGCCACTAGTACAATGTGAAATCCAATTCTCCTATGCATTTTTCTAACATAAAGGCCAGTCTTGTCTTCTGAATGGCATAACCAGCTCTGATTGGTAGATTCCTGGTTGCACTGCGCCTCTTCCCACGCCTAGCCTTAGTTCCAAGCAATGAGTAAGAGTCATGTGACCTCAGACATGTCAGCAGTCTGTAGTCAACTTTGAACTCTGCTCATGTCTATCTCCCCACTGTTAGCAAGTATCCTGTTTACCACTTCATTTAGCTGACACTATGCCGGGATAAAGCAGTGACTCGACTTTGACAGACTGTGACCCAGCAGGGAATTTTCTTCTTAACTGGCTTGGAAAAAAAAGAAAAAAAATCTCGACATCTACCAGCCACTGTGTAGTGCGAGTGTCTACCTGACCGGATATAATCAGAACGGAATGTTTAGCTAGGCCTTCACTCTACAAAGCTTCTGGCAAATTCTATTGGTATGGCAGATCCTACCGACTATTCCAACTGTACAAGTTCCTCTTTTAGGGCCCTCTATGAAGGAGTGCTCTTGCCATACTAAAAACACCTTTCCAGCTCAACAAAAAAAGTGTATGAAAATTATTCCCCTTTAACTCTCATGTAACTGTTCACATCAGTGCTCTGCGTTTTGAAAAATCCTGCATACAGCATCTTTGGTGTGCTTTTCAAAAATACACCTTCCAATGTAATTCAAAAGAATGTACCACAATCATACCTATGATGCATTTTTAGATGCTGGGATTCAGGAATCCAGAGACAGCAACAAAACTAATTAAAAACACAATATCATTTTTTGGCACACTAGTGTCGAAGGGCCCTTAGGCTAGCAAGGCACTCAAATGGACAGAAGGCCAGCGGTAGGTGGGTTTTATTCAAAGAGAAAAGGCTTGGGAAGGAACTTGTGCCCTGACAAGCAAAATAAAAACAATGGTCAATAAAGAGGTATTTTTAGACCAAGTAACAGCAATCCCCTTATGGTAGCAGGCAGTGAATTTCATTATTCAGTTATTCAATGACAGGTTTATAAGTAGTTAAAATGTTTAGGTTTTTTTTCCTGTACTACACTGTAAGCAAGCAATGAAATGTTGTAGAGTACTTTTATTTTAACCAAACTGTGCCCAAATGCTTCTAATCATTGTCTCTGGCTCGGCCTCTTGGTGTAACTTCCCTGAACTTCCTGTCAATGACCGCGCATGGTGTATACACAGATGATGTCATCTATTGGCTGTGAGGAAGAAAGAAGTGGGAGCAGAGGAGTGGTTTGCTGTTCTAAAGCTCTGGGGTTGTAGGTTTATGTGGATGCACAGCTCCTGACCATGAGAATGCACATAAAGGTGGCTCCACAGGACTTTATCAAAGGAAAGCAAAAATCAGGGAGAAGGAGAGAAAAAAAAAAAGGAAGGAGAGAAAAAAAAAAAAAAGGGAGAAGGAGAGAAGGGAGAAGAAGATGAAGGAACTTCAATAGCACCGAGAACTTATCAGAGTCCAGAGGAGAAGACCTCTGCAATAATGAAAAAAAAAGCAGTAATAAATGTAAGTCATCACCTCAACAGTAGGAATTAAGAAAATATTAAAGAACTAATCATTTCTCAGGCATGAGACGATTGTAACCCACATTGGCCAATTTGATTGGGGTTGGGTAACAATCTTTTGGGACATTAGGAGACCTGGGTCGATACACTTTGACCAACCAATCTCAGCAGAAGAATATCCCAAAACAGAACTCCTCACAAAACCCTTCTCTCCTAAGACAAGCCCAGAGAACAGGGGTGCCTACTTTGAACCCACTTATGTTTGTTCTCCATGATGACTAGGATCATTCTGCTATGGTTAGACTGCTGGCTTTTCATTCCCACTGGCTAGTTATCAGTTTCAGGAAAAGGTGACATCTGCCTGCCAGAGCTGAGGACATCTACTATGGTGTCTATGACCAACCTTGCAATGATCTTTGGATTTAGAATTCACTGGTTCTTTACAATGGCCCATCAGACAAAGTGATCGACTTCTCAGAAGCAAAGGTTAGCTGAAAACAAAAACTGACTAACTCATGGATTAAATATTAATAAACAACTACATTTGATAGAGGTTAGATTTTCATCTCAGGGAACTATTAGAGATTGTAAAGAGGCCAACTGGATTCCAGTATTGCCTGTAAGCTGAACTCCTGGCAAAGAGCTAAATACATGGATGAAATACAGATATAAGAGCTACTTTACTTGTCAAAAGAATTTGTATTTTCTGTCCAACCAGTTCCTAAGTACACAGTTCTGCCACACAGAACAGTCTTGTCAGGCAGAGCAGAAGACCCGAATATGTTCAGCTGCAAATAGCACACACGCACAAGTCTTGTCCCTCCCCCGGCCTATGACTGGACAGTGAACAAAGCAGCAGTCTCATACACTCATCCCTCTGTCACCCTGCTTCCTCCTCCTACCAGCATGCTACCTGCACTGCAGCACAATTGATGGGCTCCTTGTGGTGCTTCTGCCTCTCTCTGCCTGAGCTCTGCTGTACAGGCTGATACCAAGTCAAAATCAGGTACTCTCTTAAAAAAAAAAAAAAAAAAAAAAAAAAAAAAAGAAAACATTTAATGAGAAATCAATGAATACATGTCTTTTACCTGTCTGCAATTCAGCTTTACAAAAAAAAGGAGCCCGTCAAGGTAGAAATATATGATGCAACTACACGTGTGTTTTACCGACGCAAATACTGTCACTTTTATTCTTGCTTAATGACTAAAAAGTGTCTACCGGCGTTACAGAATGTTTGTTTGCCTGATGCAAACATAAGTGTTTGTAGAACAATCTTTCTTTGTACCTGGTCTGGCGTATGAACCATTAGACATGAATGAGGATTTTCAGACTACTTCACCCACCACCCCTCGATCCAATTAAAGTACCCTTACTGGTCACTCAGCAGCTCTGATTGGACGCAAGGATTGTTGATTGATGGATGGGGCTCACCACCAAAAACAAAGAGTCAAGTTGTTAGGGCTGGCTCCAATGTCTGCATTTTAAAAAAACACATGCATTTATTTTTTACATTTGCTTTCTACACAGTTTTAGCATTTATATTGTCTCCGGTGAGAAGGTACTTCCTTGTATTAGGCCCCATGTACACGGGACGTTTCTGAACAATGGAAACTGACTGCTGGAAAACGTAGGTTAAAAAAACCCATCTTTTTAGCCGTGTTTGCATAACGCATTTATGTGCGTTCGCGTTTAGAAGCATTTTTTAAAAGATAAGCACAGGAGAACCTCCCAAATGCCCAGAATGCACTGAAAGTGGTAAATTATTAACTATTTCAGACTGTTTCAGAGAAATACAGAGAGTAGAAGCAGAGACAGCAGTATGTGTTGAGATAATTAGGTGTGAGTTGCTCATTAACATAACAAGCTTGGTAGGAACATCCTGTGTTCAGTGTTTTGTCCATCTGAGCACCTTGAAAACTCTTTGCATGCATTTTTCATGATGAACAAAGGCTCTGGACAGCACTGGGAACTTGAAGAGTTAAAATAAAATTAAACCGCAACCGCTTATAAAAACACAATTTTCCGCATTTACAAGCGTTTTGCATTTGAAATGCTGATAAAATTGACATCCGAGTGCAAGTTTGTTGCGTTCAAAGAAACCACTGTAAACGACGATGTGTACATGGACACATAGGAAAACATTAGGGAGAGTTCAGGGGCTGCTGAAAAAAAACCGCTGAACAGCTCCTAAACGTGAGTTTATCAGTCGCAGTGTACATGAGCCCTTAGAATGCACAGATTGTGTGCATTTTCATGTGCTTCCCCTCATCTCTATGGAAGATGGCATTTGCTTTTTCAAAACACAGCAAATCTGTTGCTTTAAGGACCCTTTAAGAAATGCATTGAGTGGATGAAATCACACAAAAGGGGAACAATAGCATGTACTATAATGGTGCAGATTTTATCATGTGCTCAACTGCACCAAAAAGTGTGAACAGGATCTCTGTCACAAAGTAAAACTAGCTTCAGAGGAATGCAGAAAGGAGGGTTTTCTGGCTAATAGCAGGCACCTTGCGAATCCTTCTTTTATTAATATAAAGCCAATTGTTACAATACAACAAAATGATGAAACTTTTATCACTTGGTACTAACCTGCAGCAGCCTCCATCTCCCTTCATCAGTTATCACTTCTGAATACTGGACTGCATAATAAAGCAAAAGCACCACCTAGTAGGATTGAAGCTTACCCAACCCATCCTGTCTCCTGCACATTTCTATTGGCCACCAAGGCAGCCATTGCTATGAATGATATGGTCACAGCTGCTTGTGCGCTCAGCTGAACTGTCAAACCTTCAAATGGCTGGTGTTGTAATGGATCACATGCGCAGCACCATGGCAACTACAGATGACGGGTTAAGATGGCAGCTTCCTTGGCTGTTAAGTATAGGTTGGTTTAGTTTCACTTTAAAGCCAAATAGTCAGAATGACAGCCAGGCAACTAGCATTTGCAAAATGGAAAGTTGGCATTGGTAAGTTCCCGCTTTAAAAGGAAATCGACCATGGCCAACTTCTTATAAGGTGCAGGTTGCAGGTCTGCCACTATAATTCTGGCTTTGACCATTGTTCCTTAAGAAATATGTGAGACGGGGAGGGTTGAGACGGGGAGGGTTGAGACGGGGAGGGTTGAGACGGGGAGGGTTGAGACGGGGAGGGTTGAGACGGGGAGGGTTGAGACGGGGAGGGTTGAGACGGGGAGGGTTGAGACGGGGAGGGTTGAGACGGGGAGGGTTGAGACGGGGAGGGTTGAGACGGGGAGGGTTGAGACGGGGAGGGTTGAGACGGGGAGGGTTGAGACGGGGAGGGTTGAGACGGGGAGGGTTGAGACTGGCTGTATAGTTTTTTTTTTCCCCTCCACACGATTGACCTAATAATGGAGTTAGGATTACAGACCCAAAGGTCACACTTTCAAAAACAGGTCAGCAATAGAAGCTGTGATTTATACCATGAAAAAGGTACATGTTACTGGTCACAGATATAAGCGCATGCAAGAACAAAATGAACTCTGTAAACCCACAGCAACCAATTTCAGGCATGTCCCAGCAAGGTGATATCAGGCGGGTACGGGACACCACACTCTGCATACTACTAGTGCTTTTTCACGGTTTTAGTAGACAAGCTCAAAAGGTGACTTCACTCATTTCTAGGGAGGACAAAGCTCCACATTTACTTCTACCACCAGCAGGTAAGAAATGTTTAGTCTACGTTGTTTTGACTGAAAAACGAAAAGAATGTAAGTACACACACGATAACATTCAAAAGAAACAATCTTCTGCTCAGGTTGCACTAACCACAGCCCTTATCTATTCAAGAATATGATGTCTCCATAGAAATGAACTGGTAAGGTATACCTGTATAAAAACAGCAATTGTTTTTTATCTCCACATTATGCATCTTCAGCTAAAAATACACTGAATAATTTGTAGAAAGCTGGCCCTAGATAGATCAAAATTCAGCCGGATCAGCAGGGGACGACTCCTGGCAAGAGCAAAAACACTCCATAAGCCACGTTTTCTTCAAGTGTATTCAGGCGCTTGAAGCACTTTGGCGTTGTATTCATTTCACTGGCCAGAATATTTATTTAATAATTTTCACAAGATTCCCCATGCCTTGAGCTCACCCCCACTCCCCCCAAAAAAAACCCATCAATGATCCACCACCATGCTTCACAATGGGGATGGTGTTCTTGTTGCTATAGGACCTTGGTGACCCCTCTCCAAACATGATGCCTATGGTTGTGACCATAAGGCTCTATTTTGGTCTCCTCACTCCAGATTACAGTGTGCGAAAAGCTGATGCATGTCAAGGTGTTGTCAGGTATGTTGTAACCGGGCTTTTTAGGTGGAATTCCTGCAGTAAAGGCTTCTTTCTGGTAACTCAGCCATGCAGCTCATTTTTGTTCAAGTGTCGTCGTATTGTGCTCCTTGAAACAACCACATCGTGTTTTTCCAGAGCAGCCTGTGTTTCTCCTGATGTTACCTGTGGGGTTTTTCTTTGTATACCGAACAATCCTTTTCTTTTGGCAGTTGAAGCTGGAATCTTTCTTGGTCTACCTGACCTTGGCTTGGTATCAAGAGATCCCCAAATTTTCCACTTTTTGTTAGAAAATCTGATTAGGTTTATGAAAGTTAAAGAGTATATAACAGAGCCTCTGGGCTCGATGTGTTACAAACAAGACAAAAGAATAGCACACTCAACAGCTTCACCCGCTAAACAATCTCAACTAAGCAATTTCAAAGAGCGGTCAACAACCAGGACAGTTATAGGAACCTGAAGAGGAGCATGTATCTATTGGAATGGGTTATGTAAACCAAAAACTAGCTTACACATTCACTCTACATTGTATTATGAAGACAATTCAGGGGGTCAGTAAAGCATAAACTGGGAACAGAGCACTTTTCAGTGGGTAGGAGTCAAGCCTCCTGAGTGGAAAGCCTCACTCCCTCTTTTCATGTATCAGTATTACAGTAGAGTACGATTCCAGCCACATGTCCCATATTTTATGGAACTTGTTTGGGCACCCCCTGGAACTACAAGTCAGTTTATAGAGTGGAATAACCAAATTTACTAATACTTACTTAACTATTCACTGCTGGGGGATGGCTGGCCTTCCATTTTAGCAGTATATAGTGGCATAGAAGAACAACAAACCAAGCAGTGTTCTAGTTCTAATGCTAGTGCATTAACCAGGTCCAATAAACACTCCTCCACAGTTTGGGGGATCTTGACAGTGAATGAAGGAAATGATCTCTGACCAAAAACACCCGAATACTAGGGCAATGCCAAAAAATACGGAAAAAGTCTGCCGATGCGTCTCCACAATGGAAGCATTGCATGGGTTACCTCAGGGTGCATTTTGTGTAGTCTGGATGGTGTCAAATAAGAGAGAGAATGAATAATCCCAAATGTCCTCCCAATCCTCTGCATCTAGATCCTCAACCTCTGCCCGCCACTTCGCTTGTAATGGTTCTAGACCCACATGTACTGTGTGTTTTATAAATTGTTGTTAATGGTTTTGCTAAGGAGGGCTTCCTTAGAAGACTCGCCAAGTCATCAACCAACAAATGCAATTGGTCAGTGTTAAATTGTGCATGGAAGACATGGCAGAGTTGCAGGAATTGGAAGAAGTGCATATTAGGCAAGTCATGTTTTAGTTGGTCAAAAGGTAACCAAAGACCCCCTCTCACATATGTCACTTACTTATTTACTACCTTTCGAGGCCCAGATTAAGGGGTCAAAGTGGAGTGTTCGGAGACCATAAGTCAGAACTCAGAAAATCCTTAGGCATGGTAGAGCGCCAGGCCCTAATGACAGCTTTCATGGACAGTGTGAGAGGTAGGAACGAGGCCCGCTCACCATGGTACAGCGGGTTACGTAGTGTTTCAAAAGAACCTGTGTAGAGCGCTTCTAAAATCAAGGAGGAATTTATGTCATCTGAAATCAGTCAATTATGGGCATGGGTGAGAAGACCAGCCAAAAAAATACGTGTGGAGGTCAGGACAGGCTAAACCACCCTGAGGCCACAGCATACGAAGAATACTTCTGTTAAATCTGGTTGGGAAGGACTGCCAAAAAAATATACTGAGCAATGAGTTAAACGGTTTAAAAAAGGCTTTAGGAATCCAGATAGAATGCCTAGGCATATATAGAATCACTGGAAGCACCTTCATTTTTATTAATTTGGTCTGCGAGAGTCAAAAGGGAGATTACACCAGGCTCTCAACCGCTGTACAAATACTTGCATAACAGAAGACAAATTAAGTTGGCGAACATTAGAGGAGAGTATGACTCCTAGATAATGCATAAAGAAGACCCAAGTCAGTGGAAGATCTGGATCTGCCCGACCCCCGCACCGCAGAGTCAATCGGTAAGATTCAGGATTCCCAATTGTTGGGGAGGATACCCGAGTTAATATTATTATTATACAGGATTTATATAGCGCCAACAGTTTGCTCAGCACTTTACAATATAACGGGAGACAATACAGCAACAGTACAGTTCAATACAAGAGGGATAGGAGGGCCCTGCTCCTTGGAGCTTACAATCTAGGAGGGAGGGGCTAGTGGTACAAAAAGGTAGTAACTGTGGGGGATGGACTGGTTGGAAGAGTAGAAGATTCCATTATTAACTGAGGGCAGGACAGGCTTCCCTGAAGAGATAGGTTTTCAGAGATCGCCTACAAGTGAGCAGAGTAGGCGATAGTCTGATAAATTGGGGTAGAGCGTTCCAAAGGATGGGAGAAGCTCTGGAGAAGTCCTGGAGATGAGCATGGGAGGAGGAGACAAGGGATCTAGAGAGCAGGAGGTCTTGCGAGGAGCGAAGAGTACGATTTGGGGGATATTTAGAGACAAGATTGGTGATGTAATTTGGGGCAGAGTTATAAAAAAAGCTTTATATGTTATTGTTAATGTTTTGAATTTTATCCGTTGGGCAATGGGAAGCCAGTGGAGGGACTGGCAGAGAGGGGTGGCAGATACAGAACGGAGATAGTGGCAAAAGAGGATAAAATGGTAAGAGCCGTGGACAGCAATGGACCTGGATCACTTAGGAACAACACAAAGTCATCTGCATATAGTGCAGCTTTTTCAGTAATAGTGCCCACCGTAATTGCAAATACTGTCTCGGCTTGTCACAGAGCCACTGCCAGTGGTTCCATGGCCAGCGGAGAGCGGGCACCCGTCTCGTGAATTTCCCACTACTTATTAAGCTATTGAACAGTACTGACTGGCATACTCAAGGCTTTGGACATCTTTTCCATCTTTATAAAAGTTTCATTACCTGGGTATGGAGATCTTTTGGCAGTTATTTTCTGCTCCTCGTGGCTCAGTACTCACACTCATTAACTATACACAGACACCAATTGCAATTTAAAAAGCCACAGATGTGAGTAATTAACCTTTATTTTCCATTTTAGCCTGTGTGTGTCACCTTGTGTGGCTAAACCAAGGCCAACCATTCCAGGGTAAGTAAACTTTTGATCAGGGCTATTTGGATGATATCTGTTATGATTTACAAAGGAGCCAAAAACTATGTGATAATAAATGGCTTCATATGATCACTATCCTTAAAGAAGACACTAGAATGATCATATTTTCAATATCAATGCCAAAATGTCACGATTTCTGCTAGGGTATGCAAACATTTGAGCACACTTACACTCGCACACAAAAAAAAATTATATAATTTTGCAAACCATCTAGCATTTGCAGCTGTGACATCATTATTTCCAATGCAGAACCAACAGTCCTGATGTAAGGCAGCCGTGGACCCATCCACAACCTGGAGGTGAATGCCGACTGCTGGAGAAGTGAAGGTTAAGGTAACAAAAGTTATTTTTCCTTGTACCCCAGGCAAAAATTGTACTTTTTTTTTCAGTTCCTTGGAATGAAAGAAAAAAAAATTAATTATGAAGCGCAGGGGAAGAGGAATCCTTCTGGGTGGGGATGAAATTCCTGGAGTGGAGCTTCAACAATATTAAGCAAAAAATGTAAAATGACAGCTCTTAATTGCCAGCTGCTGTTTTGGGGGGGGGGGGGGCAGTGTGGTGTGCGATTCAGCATCACACGGCTCCTTTTTTTGCTTTCTACTAACTTTATTTGAAGTATACAAAAGGTACACTTCATTCACAGCACTGCATTGCGTTGCT
Organism: Staurois parvus; assembly: GCF_062004578.1. Taxonomy (NCBI): domain Eukaryota; kingdom Metazoa; phylum Chordata; class Amphibia; order Anura; family Ranidae; genus Staurois; species Staurois parvus. The sequence continues at coordinate 858,627 of NW_028318696.1, read as the reverse complement.
GTACATTGCCGGGCAATGTGGCACTGTGCGCTGCGATAAAATACTCTAGGCTGCCTTGCAGTATGAATGGGACACATCGGAAACAATTGTTTCCTGTGAGTCCCTGCGGTGACAGATGTTTTACCATGCGGTTAAACACCTGTTACCACACACAGTGTGAATTCACCCTTAAAAATAGCACCTGTCACCATTTTTCCAGCAGATATTCTGAAGGCTGAACAGATATACAGCCTATGGATTCATTAGGGATACTGATAAAGATGAACCTTGGTGTCACATGGTCTGGTCACTTCTGACAGATATAGACACTTTCCTTCCTTCTAGTTTTTAATTTTCTTATGTTGGCAATATCCATACACAAACATATATAAATGTAATGACACAGTCATAATATTCCTGCTTATCAAGGTAAAGCATTATTCATAGTCATGTGATGTAGAAGAAATCCCCAGATTCCATAACTATTCTACAGTAGTGCGAGTCATTATTTAAAAATAGCCTTCATAAAATGCTACATTCCCTGGTGTTATCTGTGTATTCATCAGGTGTGTCAGACCGTACTGGAGAAGTTATACCTGTACTACACTCTCCCACAATAGATTACCGTAATTATATATGTGGACAAACACACCCACTTTACAGATAATGGCGGAACAATACCCGGAACATAATCCAAGACTGGAGCAGACAGAATCAGGGCCAGCTGTGCAAGCTCTTACCCTCAATGCTTAGTGATACTAAATACACACTGTTTATATTATCCATGCTTTCTGTATGTGTATGATGGCACTGGAGGTTTTTTTTAATTAAATCAATACACAGTTGTCTCATGACCCAGCTCTTTCTCAGCCTGTCTCCAGGGAAACAGTGGCAGGAAGAGCATATAGTCCTCTGCTGCTGGTTACATGTTCAAAATTAAAAACAGCCTTTGGAATAGAGAATAAAAATAATGTCAATAAACTGTGTTAAATTCTCATACAAAAAAAAAAAAATTATATCTATATATATATATATATATATATCTCTCTCTCTATCTCTCTCTCTCTGAAATTAAATCTTTATTATTTTTGACAATAACATGGTGTGGGCGGATTTCTGCCAGGCACAGGCTGTGTCACCCCCTCCAGCTTAGAAATTCTGAAGGACCCTCTGCACACTGCTACATACCCTTTCAAGCAAACTTACTAATAAATAGGGATATTTGGGTCGCACATATTGCAATACATGTTTAAGTTGGCGAACTGACTCAAAGTAATCTCTCTATGGCCAGTTCTACTCTGCTCTGACTACGCAAATGCTACTGTGGACACAATGCCAATATAGGGGAAAAGACCCTCTCCAGCCTGTGTCTTAGAACAGGAGAGTGAAGCCTCAATCAATCAAGATGTAATATCCCACCCTGATTGTGTTTAGCTGGTTAGTGGGCATGGAGGAGGAGAGAGGGAGTGACTGTCATTTACTACTGTGTATACACCCACATTCACGTGATTCTATAGCCACATGGGCTGCTCAGATGTGATAGGGAAGGAATGCTCAGCATATTATTATTAAAATACAGTATTTATATAGCGCCAACAGTTTGCTCAGCACTGTACATTATAAAGGGCGACAATACATGAGAAAGTACAGTAACAATACAATACACGAGGGGTTTGAGGGCCCTGCTCCATGGAGCTTACAATCTAGGAGTGATTTCTGTATATAAATATACAGAAAGCTGAGCATGTGCACTTGGCGCCAACACTGCTCTGCAAAATCCCCAACCGCAGTAGGGACATGGACAGGAGGAAAGAGATAGAGAGCAGCAGGAGCAACCTGTTTTTTTGGGGGGTTTTTTTGTGCAGAATACAGAAATCCCATAGTGACTGAGTATGAACAGCATGTAATACACTATATACAGGTAGTTTATGATGTGGGTTTAATGACATTTTCAAACCTAAGTGCAGTCAAAATAAACACAAAAATCGGCACAGGGGAAATAACTTGCAGTCAGTAGGCCATGTCCCTCTTCTGTTAGGTGAAAGCCTCCTCCATTGACAACCCCCCATCATATCCTTGCAGTGCAGTAGGGGTAATATAACTGGAGGAGATATATTTTTCTGTAGCACATTGTAGCCCGACAAGCAGTTTTGTATGACCTGCACCAGTTCATTACATCATGTTGGCTGACATCAGTGATAGGAGCATTAGAGTGATACTTTTTTATGTTTGTCTATACAACTTGGGAGCCGTCACAGACCCTTATCAAAAGGGCCCGACTATGCCCACACTTTCTGCCCAGCTCCTCCATTCATAGAAGCTATACTACAGCTTCTCTGACCGAAAGCACAATGAATGGAGGAAGTGGGCATTTCAATCATTTACCTGTCCTCCATTCATATTTCACATTTATTCATACAAGCTGTAGTACGGCTTCTACGAATGGAGGTGCTGAGTGGAAAGAGCAGGCATAATTGGGGATTCTTGAGGGTCTGCGACGGCTCCTCAGTTGTATAAACAAACATAAAAAGTACCACTCTAATGCTCCTGTCACTGATATCAGCCAACATGACGTGGGCAAGTAATGTACCTTGTGCTTATGTATTTGCTTTGTATTTTTCTTTTTTTGTAAAAAGAAAAAAATAATTTCTACCTAAACCACTCATCACATGCGGTTTGTGGTTCCTTTTATTACTTAGACTTGCCTCTTTTGTGCACCTCTCTGACCTGGTTTCACTTTGTTACTTGTGCCAGTCTTCCCCTGACTTCATGGTCAAGCCATTCCACCTACCATTCTAGTACCTAACGGACGCTCTCAGTTTTCAGTACAGGTATTCTCACTGGAGAAATGGGTGGCATTTGGTGGATCTTAGTCTTCAAGTAAAACTAAATCACAGAAAGCCACACAAGAGGTTTTCGGGTTAACCTCTTCCTACTAGACGAATCGTTCATATGCATTGGGTGGGCTTTGTAACACTGGCAGTACGCACACAATATACGGTTTAGCTGCCTCCACTGTTCTGTGCACATGCCCACTGCATGCTCTCAGAACATTGATATTATTATTATTATACAACAACCTCCTTGATCCACTACAGTCTGGCTTCCGCCCCCTACACTCCACCGAAACCGCCCTACTTAAAATCACTAACGACCTGCTAACCGCCAAAGCTAATGGCCACTACTCAGTCCTCCTACTCCTCGACCTCTCCGCGGCCTTCGACACAGTCGACCACCCCCTCCTCCTTACTAAAATTACACTCCCTTGGCATCAGAGACTCTGCTCTCTCTTGGTTCTCCTCCTATCTATCCCAACGCTCCTTCAGCGTTACCTATAACGCTGCCACCTCCCCCTATCTCCCCCTCTCTGTTGGGGTCCCCCAAGGCTCTGTCCTCGGACCCCTTCTCTTCTCCATCTACACCTCCTCCCTTGGCAAACTGATACACTCCCACGGCTTCAACTATCACCTCTATGCCGATGACACACAAATTTACCTCTCCACCCCTCACCTCACCCCCTCACTCTCCGCCCGCATCACCCACCTCCTAAACGACATATCAGACTGGATGTCGCTCCATTTCCTCAAGTTAAACCTTTCCAAAACCGAGCTCCTCGTTTCTCCCCCCCATCCTCTCGATCACGACTAACAATGCCACCATCAATCCCACCCCACACGCCAAAGCCCTAGGTGTCACCCTGGACTCAAACCTTTCCTTCCAACTTCATGTCAAATCACTATCAAATTCATGCAGGCTCCACCTCCGCAACATTTCCAAGATACGTGCTCTTTGCTCCTCACAAGACCTCCTACTCTCTAGTTCCCTGGTCTCCTCCTCCCACGCCCGACTGTAGGAGTTCTCCAGGACTTGCCCCATCCTCTGGAACTCCCTACCCCAATCCACCAGACTGTCACCTACCCTCCTCACCTTCAGACGCACCCTGAAAACTCATCTCTTCAGGGAAGCCTCCTCCACTCCTCCTACCACTCCATCCCCCACAGCCACTTCCTCCTGTACCTCTACCCCCTCCCTCCTAGATTGTAATTTCGAAAGAACAGGGCCCTCGAACCCCTTGTGTATTGTATTGTCTCATGTTCTGTCCCCCCACTTTAATGTACAGTGCTGAGCAAACCTTTTGGAGCTATATAAACACTGTATAATAATAATAATAATAATAATAATAAAGCGCCAACATTTTGCTCAGCGCTTTACAATATAACGGGAGACAATACAGCAACAATACAGTTCAATACAAGAGGGATAGGAGGGTCCTGCTCCTTGGAGCTTACAATCTAAGAGTGACATCTCACCAACAGCTCCCAGTCACCATTTATGATCAAAAGGCAGTGGGTGGGGCATCCCATCATGTCAGCATTCAGAAACAGCCAAATCACAGTGGTCACATGATCAGGACCTCTGCCTCAGGTCTTTCCGAAACCGCCAAGAAGTTAATGAAGGTAAGAGCATGCATATGGAGTCTATACTTAAAATGTTACTAAACCCAGGACCCCGCATTCACTATATGTGGTCTCTCTGTACCCTGCATTCACTATATGTGGTCTCCCCGGACCCTGCATTCACGATATCTGGTCTCCCACAGTACACACAACATGGAAGTACAATTATTTTAGTAAATATAAACTGCTAAATACCTTTTCTCATCAGCAGTTAGAGCAGTCTTGTGACTTCTATAAGTGTCCAGCAGAGCACTGGTTAAAGCTTGTAGGAGGAGTTTTAATTTTGCTCTAGGAGGATGCAGAACCCCTGTCTGGACTGTGCTGATAACTTCCAGGAAAAAAAAACAAAACAAAAAACGCAAGCAATACACACCAAACTGAGCATACGCAGAGTGACTACACACGATATGCCTTATCAGAGGGGAACACTGGAAGAAGGGGAGGATCAGAAGTCAGGATCAAACAATGTTTTTACACAATGTGGAGGATTAGCCCCTTAGGTTCACAGTTGAGTATAACAAGCATGCTTTACTGCATATAAAGACTGATTTTACTGTTGTGGGTTTAGTAACACTTTCAAAAAGGGATGCTAAACTCTTTAAGAAAAAAAAAAAATTCTACTCAAGTATTTATTTTTGATTTAAAAAAAAAAAAAAAAAAAAAAAAAAGTTTTTTATATTATTACTCTCAGCCTCCTCCAAATTTTTCAATTCATTTTTTTTTCTTTTATGCTATGATCTGACTTCCTGTTGGAGGGTGGTTATGTTTGTTCTCCACAGTCTCACTTTATGTAGGAATGTAGACACTTGCTCTCTTGCTTTCTCCTGAGATGGACTAAGGACCATGGACTGTGGGAATTGTAACGTGTACGGAGCAGTGCACACAACGAACATTCACTGCTCATTCCAAACAGACATAAGAGAAAAAAGGAAGTTTGGGAGCTCATGAAGGATGTTACAAGGAGGCAGAAACCCAGAGTAAGGATTCATTTCAGGATAAATAGATTACAGGGCTATTAGGTAGTGAATGAGTATAGATTATTTTTGGAAAGAAGGATATCATTAAATTTTAAACAGGAAGTTTAAGGTTGGATTATGGTTCATTTTAAAATCCATTTAGAACTATATGTTCATCGAAAGCTACCCTGCCACAGGGTGACAACACAACTGCACAATTTCACTGCGGAAACAACAGCACTGTCACCATGTTGAAGTGAAAAACCAAACAGATCTACTAGTAGAATAAACAGGTAATACAGCTATATTACATGGGGACAGAGACTAACAGACGATATCATTAATGGCAGCTTGGGTTTTATCTATAGTTTGTCCCCTTTAAAGTGGTTTTAAAAGCAAGACATTTTACCTTAAAACTGGTTGTAAACCCTCAGATATACCCAGTGAAGTGACAGGCCTCAGGCAATACACAGAGATGAGATGAAACAAATCCTCCTATATAGGTTGTACCCATCTATCTGCAGGCTTCTCTTCGCTACATCCAAAGTATTGAATTTATACAGCTTGTTTGAGGTATCAGAAAAAAGGGGGAGGAGAGCTGAAATCACACCCTGTAGAACTCAGAGCAGTGGGTCCCGACTCGGACTGCTCACTTTAATCCGACTGGTGGAGATAGGCATTTCCGGAACTGTGGTCTACGCAGGGATGTCTTGCACATTTGGTGGTCGTGCCCGCGACTGATAGGCTTCTGGTTTGCTACAAACGCCATTTCATATTACGGTCCATAGGGATGCAAAGGTGGCCCTCCTGCATTGCCCAGTTTTGGGTCTGTCTAGTTCTCAGCATAAATTGGCATCCTACCTATTCATTTCGGCCAAACGTGCTATAGCTCAAGCTTGGAGAACCCCTTCGGTGGTCTTACAGGGGGTGAAGACCCGGATGAATGCTGTTGTTCAATGAACAGATGTCTAGCATTCTTCACGATTCTCATCCGAGATTCCTTAAGGTTTGGGACCTTTGGATAAGTTATTCCTTGCCATCCCTGCCTCCTACTAGTTATGGCCTTCTATAGTCACTGCCTGTGATAGAGGGATCATGGATCCGGGGCTAGTTTCCCTTCTTTCATGTTTTCTTTCGGATTCCCTTTTGTTTTCTTTTCTTCTAACCTTTTTTCTTTTCTCTTTTTTCCGATATTATGTTGGATTACTGCTGCTATTTGGTTCGGCTTTTTGACGTCCCTTCTTGATTTCATTGGACAATTCGTTATTTGACTAATACAAGTCAGCAGGATGTCTCCGTTTATGTGTTGTTGTTCTGCTCTGCCCTGCGACGGCGTATTTTGAGCTTGTTAGAGTTCTGTTTCAGTATTTTTATTAGGAAAGTTTTATTTTTTTTTGTTTTTAAGAATATGAGAGCAGATTGGAGGGAAAAGACACCCCCCCTTCACACAGGAACAGAGCTGAAGCTGTCAACCAACTAAAAAGGTCCCTCTCATCACCATTTTTCTCTTGGTGTCAGGAAAACTCATCAGAAGAAGTGACTCATGCAGATAATAAAGGAATGGAGCAGCAGAGAGAAATGAAACGTGGGGGTTATTTACTAAAACTGCATGGTGCAAAATTTGGTGCAGTTCTGCATAGAAACCAATCAACTTCCAGGTTTTATACACCATGTTTTTAGTAAATTCGACCCCATAGTGCTCTGCATTGAGGCAATTACACACTATAGAAGGATATGCTTTGTTCATATTTCATGTCTGAGGTTTACAACCACTTTAACGCACTCCTGTCCCCCCGGCTCTCTGTTGGTCTCATAACAGGACATGGCTCCTGTTGCTAGCAATCCAATCCTGTGAGGAGAGGTCATCAGTGTCAGTTATGCTGTGTCTATGGAGGCACACAGCCCAGCTCAGGAGCATGCCCGTTGAAGTGCCACCATAGCAAGCGGCTCGCAATGGTGGCAGACAGATGAGGAGGAGCCTAAAGTGACAGTCAGGAACCCCAGAAAAGGAGGTTCAGGGCTGTTCTATGCAATACTATTGCATAGCATGAAAAAAAAAAAAAAAAAAAAAAAAAGTTTCTTTACAACGGATTTAATCTGACATGCGCAGATGTCAGGAAACCTGTACCGCCTGCTCCTACCATCCAAGGGGCTCCACTGGGGCCTATTTGAAGACTAACACAAGTGCTTCCACTCTAGGTGTTTACATTTCAGCACTGCTGCTACCTTAAAAAGATTCTAAAGGTTCATTTTTTTTTTTGTAAAATAACAAATATGTCTATACTTACCTACTGTATGCAGTGGTTTTTGTACAGAGCAGCCTGGATTCGCCTCTTCTTGGGTCCAGCACCGGCTTTTCCTGTCGGATGCCCCCACAGCAAGCAGCTTGTGATGGGGGCACCCACTGCCTTCACACAGAGCTGTGGTTTAGCCCCGCACCCTCTCCTCATTGGCTGGCTGGCTGTGATTGACCGCAGTGGAAGCTAATGGCTCCTGCTTGCTGCCTCAGCCGCTGAGGATGCAGAGACAGCCGAGCCTGCCTCAGCCGGTGAGGATGCAGAGACAGCCGAGCCTGCCTCAGCCGGTGAGGATGCAGAGACAGCCGAGCCTGCCTCAGCCAGTGAGGATGCAGAGACAGCCGAGCCTGCCTCAGCCAGTGAGGATGCAGAGACAGCCGAGCCTGCCTCAGCCAGTGAGGATGCAGAGACAGCCGAGCCTGCCTCAGCCAGTGAGGATGCAGAGACAGCCGAGCCTGCCTCAGCCAGTGAGGATGCAGAGACAGCCGAGCCTGCCTCAGCCAGTGAGGATGCAGAGACAGCCGAGCCTGCCTCAGCCAGTGAGGATGCAGAGACAGCCGAGCCTGCCTCAGCCAGTGAGGATGCAGAGACAGCCGAGCCTGCCTCAGCCAGTGAGGATGCAGAGACAGCCGAGCCTGCCTCAGCCAGTGAGGATGCAGAGACAGCCGAGCCTGCCTCAGCCAGTGAGGATGCAGAGACAGCCGAGCCTGCCTCAGCCAGTGAGGATGCAGAGACAGCCGAGCCTGCCTCAGCCAGTGAGGATGCAGAGACAGCCGAGCCTGCCTCAGCCAGTGAGGATGCAGAGACAGCCGAGCCTGCCTCAGCCAGTGAGGATGCAGAGACAGCCGAGCCTGCCTCAGCCAGTGAGGATGCAGAGACAGCCGAGCCTGCCTCAGCCAGTGAGGATGCAGAGACAGCCGAGCCTGCCTCAGCCAGTGAGGATGCAGAGACAGCCGAGCCTGCCTCAGCCAGTGAGGATGCAGAGACAGCCGAGCCTGCCTCAGCCAGTGAGGATGCAGAGACAGCCGAGCCTGCCTCAGCCAGTGAGGATGCAGAGACAGCCGAGCCTGCCTCAGCCAGTGAGGATGCAGAGACAGCCGAGCCTGCCTCAGCCAGTGAGGATGCAGAGACAGCCGAGCCTGCCTCAGCCAGTGAGGATGCAGAGACAGCCGAGCCTGCCTCAGCCAGTGAGGATGCAGAGACAGCCGAGCCTGCCTCAGCCAGTGAGGATGCAGAGACAGCCGAGCCTGCCTCAGCCAGTGAGGATGCAGAGACAGCCGAGCCTGCCTCAGCCAGTGAGGATGCAGAGACAGCCGAGCCTGCCTCAGCCAGTGAGGATGCAGAGACAGCCGAGCCTGCCTCAGCCAGTGAGGATGCAGAGACAGCCGAGCCTGCCTCAGCCAGTGAGGATGCAGAGACAGCCGAGCCTGCCTCAGCCAGTGAGGATGCAGAGACAGCCGAGCCTGCCTCAGCCAGTGAGGATGCAGAGACAGCCGAGCCTGCCTCAGCCAGTGAGGATGCAGAGACAGCCGAGCCTGCCTCAGCCAGTGAGGATGCAGAGACAGCCGAGCCTGCCTCAGCCAGTGAGGATGCAGAGACAGCCGAGCCTGCCTCAGCCAGTGAGGATGCAGAGACAGCCGAGCCTGCCTCAGCCAGTGAGGATGCAGAGACAGCCGAGCCTGCCTCAGCCAGTGAGGATGCAGAGACAGCCGAGCCTGCCTCAGCCAGTGAGGATGCAGAGACAGCCGAGCCTGCCTCAGCCAGTGAGGATGCAGAGACAGCCGAGCCTGCCTCAGCCAGTGAGGATGCAGAGACAGCCGAGCCTGCCTCAGCCAGTGAGGATGCAGAGACAGCCGAGCCTGCCTCAGCCAGTGAGGATGCAGAGACAGCCGAGCCTGCCTCAGCCAGTGAGGATGCAGAGACAGCCGAGCCTGCCTCAGCCAGTGAGGATGCAGAGACAGCCGAGCCTGCCTCAGCCAGTGAGGATGCAGAGACAGCCGAGCCTGCCTCAGCCAGTGAGGATGCAGAGACAGCCGAGCCTGCCTCAGCCAGTGAGGATGCAGAGACAGCCGAGCCTGCCTCAGCCAGTGAGGATGCAGAGACAGCCGAGCCTGCCTCAGCCAGTGAGGATGCAGAGACAGCCGAGCCTGCCTCAGCCAGTGAGGATGCAGAGACAGCCGAGCCTGCCTCAGCCAGTGAGGATGCAGAGACAGCCGAGCCTGCCTCAGCCAGTGAGGATGCAGAGACAGCCGAGCCTGCCTCAGCCAGTGAGGATGCAGAGACAGCCGAGCCTGCCTCAGCCAGTGAGGATGCAGAGACAGCCGAGCCTGCCTCAGCCAGTGAGGATGCAGAGACAGCCGAGCCTGCCTCAGCCAGTGAGGATGCAGAGACAGCCGAGCCTGCCTCAGCCAGTGAGGATGCAGAGACAGCCGAGCCTGCCTCAGCCAGTGAGGATGCAGAGACAGCCGAGCCTGCCTCAGCCAGTGAGGATGCAGAGACAGCCGAGCCTGCCTCAGCCAGTGAGGATGCAGAGACAGCCGAGCCTGCCTCAGCCAGTGAGGATGCAGAGACAGCCGAGCCTGCCTCAGCCAGTGAGGATGCAGAGACAGCCGAGCCTGCCTCAGCCAGTGAGGATGCAGAGACAGCCGAGCCTGCCTCAGCCAGTGAGGATGCAGAGACAGCCGAGCCTGCCTCAGCCAGTGAGGATGCAGAGACAGCCGAGCCTGCCTCAGCCAGTGAGGATGCAGAGACAGCCGAGCCTGCCTCAGCCAGTGAGGATGCAGAGACAGCCGAGCCTGCCTCAGCCAGTGAGGATGCAGAGACAGCCGAGCCTGCCTCAGCCAGTGAGGATGCAGAGACAGCCGAGCCTGCCTCAGCCAGTGAGGATGCAGAGACAGCCGAGCCTGCCTCAGCCAGTGAGGATGCAGAGACAGCCGAGCCTGCCTCAGCCAGTGAGGATGCAGAGACAGCCGAGCCTGCCTCAGCCAGTGAGGATGCAGAGACAGCCGAGCCTGCCTCAGCCAGTGAGGATGCAGAGACAGCCGAGCCTGCCTCAGCCAGTGAGGATGCAGAGACAGCCGAGCCTGCCTCAGCCAGTGAGGATGCAGAGACAGCCGAGCCTGCCTCAGCCAGTGAGGATGCAGAGACAGCCGAGCCTGCCTCAGCCAGTGAGGATGCAGAGACAGCCGAGCCTGCCTCAGCCAGTGAGGATGCAGAGACAGCCGAGCCTGCCTCAGCCAGTGAGGATGCAGAGACAGCCGAGCCTGCCTCAGCCAGTGAGGATGCAGAGACAGCCGAGCCTGCCTCAGCCAGTGAGGATGCAGAGACAGCCGAGCCTGCCTCAGCCAGTGAGGATGCAGAGACAGCCGAGCCTGCCTCAGCCAGTGAGGATGCAGAGACAGCCGAGCCTGCCTCAGCCAGTGAGGATGCAGAGACAGCCGAGCCTGCCTCAGCCAGTGAGGATGCAGAGACAGCCGAGCCTGCCTCAGCCAGTGAGGATGCAGAGACAGCCGAGCCTGCCTCAGCCAGTGAGGATGCAGAGACAGCCGAGCCTGCCTCAGCCAGTGAGGATGCAGAGACAGCCGAGCCTGCCTCAGCCAGTGAGGATGCAGAGACAGCCGAGCCTGCCTCAGCCAGTGAGGATGCAGAGACAGCCGAGCCTGCCTCAGCCAGTGAGGATGCAGAGACAGCCGAGCCTGCCTCAGCCAGTGAGGATGCAGAGACAGCCGAGCCTGCCTCAGCCAGTGAGGATGCAGAGACAGCCGAGCCTGCCTCAGCCAGTGAGGATGCAGAGACAGCCGAGCCTGCCTCAGCCAGTGAGGATGCAGAGACAGCCGAGCCTGCCTCAGCCAGTGAGGATGCAGAGACAGCCGAGCCTGCCTCAGCCAGTGAGGATGCAGAGACAGCCGAGCCTGCCTCAGCCAGTGAGGATGCAGAGACAGCCGAGCCTGCCTCAGCCAGTGAGGATGCAGAGACAGCCGAGCCTGCCTCAGCCAGTGAGGATGCAGAGACAGCCGAGCCTGCCTCAGCCAGTGAGGATGCAGAGACAGCCGAGCCTGCCTCAGCCAGTGAGGATGCAGAGACAGCCGAGCCTGCCTCAGCCAGTGAGGATGCAGAGACAGCCGAGCCTGCCTCAGCCAGTGAGGATGCAGAGACAGCCGAGCCTGCCTCAGCCAGTGAGGATGCAGAGACAGCCGAGCCTGCCTCAGCCAGTGAGGATGCAGAGACAGCCGAGCCTGCCTCAGCCAGTGAGGATGCAGAGACAGCCGAGCCTGCCTCAGCCAGTGAGGATGCAGAGACAGCCGAGCCTGCCTCAGCCAGTGAGGATGCAGAGACAGCCGAGCCTGCCTCAGCCAGTGAGGATGCAGAGACAGCCGAGCCTGCCTCAGCCAGTGAGGATGCAGAGACAGCCGAGCCTGCCTCAGCCAGTGAGGATGCAGAGACAGCCGAGCCTGCCTCAGCCAGTGAGGATGCAGAGACAGCCGAGCCTGCCTCAGCCAGTGAGGATGCAGAGACAGCCGAGCCTGCCTCAGCCAGTGAGGATGCAGAGACAGCCGAGCCTGCCTCAGCCAGTGAGGATGCAGAGACAGCCGAGCCTGCCTCAGCCAGTGAGGATGCAGAGACAGCCGAGCCTGCCTCAGCCAGTGAGGATGCAGAGACAGCCGAGCCTGCCTCAGCCAGTGAGGATGCAGAGACAGCCGAGCCTGCCTCAGCCAGTGAGGATGCAGAGACAGCCGAGCCTGCCTCAGCCAGTGAGGATGCAGAGACAGCCGAGCCTGCCTCAGCCAGTGAGGATGCAGAGACAGCCGAGCCTGCCTCAGCCAGTGAGGATGCAGAGACAGCCGAGCCTGCCTCAGCCAGTGAGGATGCAGAGACAGCCGAGCCTGCCTCAGCCAGTGAGGATGCAGAGACAGCCGAGCCTGCCTCAGCCAGTGAGGATGCAGAGACAGCCGAGCCTGCCTCAGCCAGTGAGGATGCAGAGACAGCCGAGCCTGCCTCAGCCAGTGAGGATGCAGAGACAGCCGAGCCTGCCTCAGCCAGTGAGGATGCAGAGACAGCCGAGCCTGCCTCAGCCAGTGAGGATGCAGAGACAGCCGAGCCTGCCTCAGCCAGTGAGGATGCAGAGACAGCCGAGCCTGCCTCAGCCAGTGAGGATGCAGAGACAGCCGAGCCTGCCTCAGCCAGTGAGGATGCAGAGACAGCCGAGCCTGCCTCAGCCAGTGAGGATGCAGAGACAGCCGAGCCTGCCTCAGCCAGTGAGGATGCAGAGACAGCCGAGCCTGCCTCAGCCAGTGAGGATGCAGAGACAGCCGAGCCTGCCTCAGCCAGTGAGGATGCAGAGACAGCCGAGCCTGCCTCAGCCAGTGAGGATGCAGAGACAGCCGAGCCTGCCTCAGCCAGTGAGGATGCAGAGACAGCCGAGCCTGCCTCAGCCAGTGAGGATGCAGAGACAGCCGAGCCTGCCTCAGCCAGTGAGGATGCAGAGACAGCCGAGCCTGCCTCAGCCAGTGAGGATGCAGAGACAGCCGAGCCTGCCTCAGCCAGTGAGGATGCAGAGACAGCCGAGCCTGCCTCAGCCAGTGAGGATGCAGAGACAGCCGAGCCTGCCTCAGCCAGTGAGGATGCAGAGACAGCCGAGCCTGCCTCAGCCAGTGAGGATGCAGAGACAGCCGAGCCTGCCTCAGCCAGTGAGGATGCAGAGACAGCCGAGCCTGCCTCAGCCAGTGAGGATGCAGAGACAGCCGAGCCTGCCTCAGCCAGTGAGGATGCAGAGACAGCCGAGCCTGCCTCAGCCAGTGAGGATGCAGAGACAGCCGAGCCTGCCTCAGCCAGTGAGGATGCAGAGACAGCCGAGCCTGCCTCAGCCAGTGAGGATGCAGAGACAGCCGAGCCTGCCTCAGCCAGTGAGGATGCAGAGACAGCCGAGCCTGCCTCAGCCAGTGAGGATGCAGAGACAGCCGAGCCTGCCTCAGCCAGTGAGGATGCAGAGACAGCCGAGCCTGCCTCAGCCAGTGAGGATGCAGAGACAGCCGAGCCTGCCTCAGCCAGTGAGGATGCAGAGACAGCCGAGCCTGCCTCAGCCAGTGAGGATGCAGAGACAGCCGAGCCTGCCTCAGCCAGTGAGGATGCAGAGACAGCCGAGCCTGCCTCAGCCAGTGAGGATGCAGAGACAGCCGAGCCTGCCTCAGCCAGTGAGGATGCAGAGACAGCCGAGCCTGCCTCAGCCAGTGAGGATGCAGAGACAGCCGAGCCTGCCTCAGCCAGTGAGGATGCAGAGACAGCCGAGCCTGCCTCAGCCAGTGAGGATGCAGAGACAGCCGAGCCTGCCTCAGCCAGTGAGGATGCAGAGACAGCCGAGCCTGCCTCAGCCAGTGAGGATGCAGAGACAGCCGAGCCTGCCTCAGCCAGTGAGGATGCAGAGACAGCCGAGCCTGCCTCAGCCAGTGAGGATGCAGAGACAGCCGAGCCTGCCTCAGCCAGTGAGGATGCAGAGACAGCCGAGCCTGCCTCAGCCAGTGAGGATGCAGAGACAGCCGAGCCTGCCTCAGCCAGTGAGGATGCAGAGACAGCCGAGCCTGCCTCAGCCAGTGAGGATGCAGAGACAGCCGAGCCTGCCTCAGCCAGTGAGGATGCAGAGACAGCCGAGCCTGCCTCAGCCAGTGAGGATGCAGAGACAGCCGAGCCTGCCTCAGCCAGTGAGGATGCAGAGACAGCCGAGCCTGCCTCAGCCAGTGAGGATGCAGAGACAGCCGAGCCTGCCTCAGCCAGTGAGGATGCAGAGACAGCCGAGCCTGCCTCAGCCAGTGAGGATGCAGAGACAGCCGAGCCTGCCTCAGCCAGTGAGGATGCAGAGACAGCCGAGCCTGCCTCAGCCAGTGAGGATGCAGAGACAGCCGAGCCTGCCTCAGCCAGTGAGGATGCAGAGACAGCCGAGCCTGCCTCAGCCAGTGAGGATGCAGAGACAGCCGAGCCTGCCTCAGCCAGTGAGGATGCAGAGACAGCCGAGCCTGCCTCAGCCAGTGAGGATGCAGAGACAGCCGAGCCTGCCTCAGCCAGTGAGGATGCAGAGACAGCCGAGCCTGCCTCAGCCAGTGAGGATGCAGAGACAGCCGAGCCTGCCTCAGCCAGTGAGGATGCAGAGACAGCCGAGCCTGCCTCAGCCAGTGAGGATGCAGAGACAGCCGAGCCTGCCTCAGCCAGTGAGGATGCAGAGACAGCCGAGCCTGCCTCAGCCAGTGAGGATGCAGAGACAGCCGAGCCTGCCTCAGCCAGTGAGGATGCAGAGACAGCCGAGCCTGCCTCAGCCAGTGAGGATGCAGAGACAGCCGAGCCTGCCTCAGCCAGTGAGGATGCAGAGACAGCCGAGCCTGCCTCAGCCAGTGAGGATGCAGAGACAGCCGAGCCTGCCTCAGCCAGTGAGGATGCAGAGACAGCCGAGCCTGCCTCAGCCAGTGAGGATGCAGAGACAGCCGAGCCTGCCTCAGCCAGTGAGGATGCAGAGACAGCCGAGCCTGCCTCAGCCAGTGAGGATGCAGAGACAGCCGAGCCTGCCTCAGCCAGTGAGGATGCAGAGACAGCCGAGCCTGCCTCAGCCAGTGAGGATGCAGAGACAGCCGAGCCTGCCTCAGCCAGTGAGGATGCAGAGACAGCCGAGCCTGCCTCAGCCAGTGAGGATGCAGAGACAGCCGAGCCTGCCTCAGCCAGTGAGGATGCAGAGACAGCCGAGCCTGCCTCAGCCAGTGAGGATGCAGAGACAGCCGAGCCTGCCTCAGCCAGTGAGGATGCAGAGACAGCCGAGCCTGCCTCAGCCAGTGAGGATGCAGAGACAGCCGAGCCTGCCTCAGCCAGTGAGGATGCAGAGACAGCCGAGCCTGCCTCAGCCAGTGAGGATGCAGAGACAGCCGAGCCTGCCTCAGCCAGTGAGGATGCAGAGACAGCCGAGCCTGCCTCAGCCAGTGAGGATGCAGAGACAGCCGAGCCTGCCTCAGCCAGTGAGGATGCAGAGACAGCCGAGCCTGCCTCAGCCAGTGAGGATGCAGAGACAGCCGAGCCTGCCTCAGCCAGTGAGGATGCAGAGACAGCCGAGCCTGCCTCAGCCAGTGAGGATGCAGAGACAGCCGAGCCTGCCTCAGCCAGTGAGGATGCAGAGACAGCCGAGCCTGCCTCAGCCAGTGAGGATGCAGAGACAGCCGAGCCTGCCTCAGCCAGTGAGGATGCAGAGACAGCCGAGCCTGCCTCAGCCAGTGAGGATGCAGAGACAGCCGAGCCTGCCTCAGCCAGTGAGGATGCAGAGACAGCCGAGCCTGCCTCAGCCAGTGAGGATGCAGAGACAGCCGAGCCTGCCTCAGCCAGTGAGGATGCAGAGACAGCCGAGCCTGCCTCAGCCAGTGAGGATGCAGAGACAGCCGAGCCTGCCTCAGCCAGTGAGGATGCAGAGACAGCCGAGCCTGCCTCAGCCAGTGAGGATGCAGAGACAGCCGAGCCTGCCTCAGCCAGTGAGGATGCAGAGACAGCCGAGCCTGCCTCAGCCAGTGAGGATGCAGAGACAGCCGAGCCTGCCTCAGCCAGTGAGGATGCAGAGACAGCCGAGCCTGCCTCAGCCAGTGAGGATGCAGAGACAGCCGAGCCTGCCTCAGCCAGTGAGGATGCAGAGACAGCCGAGCCTGCCTCAGCCAGTGAGGATGCAGAGACAGCCGAGCCTGCCTCAGCCAGTGAGGATGCAGAGACAGCCGAGCCTGCCTCAGCCAGTGAGGATGCAGAGACAGCCGAGCCTGCCTCAGCCAGTGAGGATGCAGAGACAGCCGAGCCTGCCTCAGCCAGTGAGGATGCAGAGACAGCCGAGCCTGCCTCAGCCAGTGAGGATGCAGAGACAGCCGAGCCTGCCTCAGCCAGTGAGGATGCAGAGACAGCCGAGCCTGCCTCAGCCAGTGAGGATGCAGAGACAGCCGAGCCTGCCTCAGCCAGTGAGGATGCAGAGACAGCCGAGCCTGCCTCAGCCAGTGAGGATGCAGAGACAGCCGAGCCTGCCTCAGCCAGTGAGGATGCAGAGACAGCCGAGCCTGCCTCAGCCAGTGAGGATGCAGAGACAGCCGAGCCTGCCTCAGCCAGTGAGGATGCAGAGACAGCCGAGCCTGCCTCAGCCAGTGAGGATGCAGAGACAGCCGAGCCTGCCTCAGCCAGTGAGGATGCAGAGACAGCCGAGCCTGCCTCAGCCAGTGAGGATGCAGAGACAGCCGAGCCTGCCTCAGCCAGTGAGGATGCAGAGACAGCCGAGCCTGCCTCAGCCAGTGAGGATGCAGAGACAGCCGAGCCTGCCTCAGCCAGTGAGGATGCAGAGACAGCCGAGCCTGCCTCAGCCAGTGAGGATGCAGAGACAGCCGAGCCTGCCTCAGCCAGTGAGGATGCAGAGACAGCCGAGCCTGCCTCAGCCAGTGAGGATGCAGAGACAGCCGAGCCTGCCTCAGCCAGTGAGGATGCAGAGACAGCCGAGCCTGCCTCAGCCAGTGAGGATGCAGAGACAGCCGAGCCTGCCTCAGCCAGTGAGGATGCAGAGACAGCCGAGCCTGCCTCAGCCAGTGAGGATGCAGAGACAGCCGAGCCTGCCTCAGCCAGTGAGGATGCAGAGACAGCCGAGCCTGCCTCAGCCAGTGAGGATGCAGAGACAGCCGAGCCTGCCTCAGCCAGTGAGGATGCAGAGACAGCCGAGCCTGCCTCAGCCAGTGAGGATGCAGAGACAGCCGAGCCTGCCTCAGCCAGTGAGGATGCAGAGACAGCCGAGCCTGCCTCAGCCAGTGAGGATGCAGAGACAGCCGAGCCTGCCTCAGCCAGTGAGGATGCAGAGACAGCCGAGCCTGCCTCAGCCAGTGAGGATGCAGAGACAGCCGAGCCTGCCTCAGCCAGTGAGGATGCAGAGACAGCCGAGCCTGCCTCAGCCAGTGAGGATGCAGAGACAGCCGAGCCTGCCTCAGCCAGTGAGGATGCAGAGACAGCCGAGCCTGCCTCAGCCAGTGAGGATGCAGAGACAGCCGAGCCTGCCTCAGCCAGTGAGGATGCAGAGACAGCCGAGCCTGCCTCAGCCAGTGAGGATGCAGAGACAGCCGAGCCTGCCTCAGCCAGTGAGGATGCAGAGACAGCCGAGCCTGCCTCAGCCAGTGAGGATGCAGAGACAGCCGAGCCTGCCTCAGCCAGTGAGGATGCAGAGACAGCCGAGCCTGCCTCAGCCAGTGAGGATGCAGAGACAGCCGAGCCTGCCTCAGCCAGTGAGGATGCAGAGACAGCCGAGCCTGCCTCAGCCAGTGAGGATGCAGAGACAGCCGAGCCTGCCTCAGCCAGTGAGGATGCAGAGACAGCCGAGCCTGCCTCAGCCAGTGAGGATGCAGAGACAGCCGAGCCTGCCTCAGCCAGTGAGGATGCAGAGACAGCCGAGCCTGCCTCAGCCAGTGAGGATGCAGAGACAGCCGAGCCTGCCTCAGCCAGTGAGGATGCAGAGACAGCCGAGCCTGCCTCAGCCAGTGAGGATGCAGAGACAGCCGAGCCTGCCTCAGCCAGTGAGGATGCAGAGACAGCCGAGCCTGCCTCAGCCAGTGAGGATGCAGAGACAGCCGAGCCTGCCTCAGCCAGTGAGGATGCAGAGACAGCCGAGCCTGCCTCAGCCAGTGAGGATGCAGAGACAGCCGAGCCTGCCTCAGCCAGTGAGGATGCAGAGACAGCCGAGCCTGCCTCAGCCAGTGAGGATGCAGAGACAGCCGAGCCTGCCTCAGCCAGTGAGGATGCAGAGACAGCCGAGCCTGCCTCAGCCAGTGAGGATGCAGAGACAGCCGAGCCTGCCTCAGCCAGTGAGGATGCAGAGACAGCCGAGCCTGCCTCAGCCAGTGAGGATGCAGAGACAGCCGAGCCTGCCTCAGCCAGTGAGGATGCAGAGACAGCCGAGCCTGCCTCAGCCAGTGAGGATGCAGAGACAGCCGAGCCTGCCTCAGCCAGTGAGGATGCAGAGACAGCCGAGCCTGCCTCAGCCAGTGAGGATGCAGAGACAGCCGAGCCTGCCTCAGCCAGTGAGGATGCAGAGACAGCCGAGCCTGCCTCAGCCAATGAGGATGCAGAGACAGCCGAGCCTGCCTCAGCCAATGAGGATGCAGAGACAGCCGAGCCTGTCTCAGCCAATGAGGATGCAGAGACAGCCGAGCCTGTCTCAGCCAATGAGGATGCAGAGACAGCCGAGCCTGTCTCAGCCAATGAGGATGCAGAGACAGCCGAGCCTGTCTCAGCCAATGAGGATGCAGAGACAGCCGAGCCTGTCTCAGCCAATGAGGATGCAGAGACAGCCGAGCCTGTCTCAGCCAATGAGGATGCAGAGACAGCCGAGCCTGTCTCAGCCAATGAGGATGCAGAGACAGCCGAGCCTGTCATTCACATCGCTGTATCACGATGAGGCTCAGGTAAGTATTGGGGGGTTGAGGGAGCTGCTGCACACAGAAGGTTTTTTTACCTTCATACATAGAACACAAGACGGTAAAAAACCTTCAGCCTTTACAACCACTTTAACCACTTGCCCTCCAGAGGATTTACCCCCCCTTCCTGACCAGGCCATTTTTTGCAACATGGCACTGTTACTTTAACTGAAAATTGCGCAGTCATGCAACGCTGTACATAAATTAAATTTAGGTCTTTTTCTCCCACAAATAGAGCTTTCTTTTAGTGGTATTTTATCACTTCTGCGTTATTTTTTGCGCAATAAACAAAAAAAGAACAATTTTGAAAAAAATTAAATAATATTTTTGACTTTTTGCTATACAACATATCCAATAAAAAAAAAAAATCCAAAAAAAAAAAAAAAAAAAAAAAAAAAAAAAAAACAAAAATCTAAATTTCTTCATAAAATTTAGGTCAAAATGTATTCTGCTCCATGTCTTTGCTAAAAAAAAAATCCCAATACGTGCAAAATGAATTGGTTTACATGAAAGTGCTAGCGTCTACAAATGGGAGGTATATATACACTGGAATTTTTTTAATACTAGTAATGGCGACTTATCAGCGACTTATAGTGGGACTGCGATGGGCATTCTGACACTGGGGGGGGGGGGGTATGGGGGGGAACGGTCACTGACATCCCCAGTAACACTAATACAGTGATCAGTATCAATAAAAAGCACTGACACTGGACTAATGACACTGGACAGGAAGGGGTCAACATCTGGGGTGATCAAAGGGTTAACTGTGTTTTAATGTGTGCACCTTGTTGTGTTTTACTAGGGAGACATGCTGTGCAGAGAGATACAAAACAGAATGTCCGTGCTGACAGGAGAGGCGCCTGTGTTGTACACACACACACACACACACACACACACACACAGGTCTATCCCCGGTCAGCTTTCTCCGACGATTGCCAAGTGCCGGCCAGGACCCGGTGACTGACATCTCTAGTCCCCAATAGTGGCTCTGGTACCCCCTACCCGGAAATGCAAATTACATACATACATACACATATATATATATATAGTGAGGGATTAGCTAAGTAGCAGGTTGTGCTTGACCCCCTGGATGGGCCAGAACACCGGGAAAGAGGCTCAGCACAACAGCAGGCACCCGGTGAACAAGGTTGTGCTTTACTCACAAAATCCGGTCAACATACGGTGCATAAATCCAAAAACAGCAAAACAAATAAAAAACAGAAAATAAAGCCTTGCCACACTGGGCTGACTACAAACACAGGTTTCCTATCTAGCTGTCTGAATACAGCCTACCACTGCACAGACCAGGGTGTTCACACAGATTATTTCTCACCACAGGATGGTTTGGTTGCTCCCCAGTCTGCCCTGCACAGCCAACTGGTTCCAGGTTGGAGCATTCTCTCTATGCAGCCTGGGAGTTTTCTAGAGCCCAGAGCCCTAAACTCCCTACACCTGAGCTCATCAACTCATCAGTGAGCCACACAGGCACACTACACAGCACAACAGGAGAAACAGTCTGTGTAGAGCAGGAACCCGGGACAAATATATCTCCCATCCTGAACACATCCCCTAGTTCTTCCTGACCTCCTGTCACTATGTGCGTGCGTGCGTACATACATACATACATACATACATACATACGTGATTTTGCGCAGCCCTACCGCCCAGTAGCAGTACTTCGGCTACAGGATGGAGGGCAAGTGGTTAAACATTCTAGGCCAGGTTCCCTTCACGACACTTCCCAGCACAGAACTGCATAGTCATAATTCATGGCATGTATGCGTCTCTAAATTTAAAACTCGGTTGATCAAGCCTTTCAACTTCAGGAGAACTTAGTCAGAAAAGTACACGCAGCATTTTCGGTATATTGTCAGTGATGTGCAATGAACGCAGACAAGAGCTCTAGTGGCTGCCCGGCTCCATCAATTTCGAGTACACTGTCAACACACCCAGTTTCTGCATTATCTGGTCCACCCCGATATCATAGGACACATGGCAGAGACACACTATAGAGGCAAAAGGTTATCACCGGAGAATGGAGTTAGAACAGCAAGAGGAAAAACCTGTTCTATCACTGAATATACTGTATCTCCTTGGAAAATTCTGCAAGATTCAAATCAAGGACTGAATGAATGAAGGATGGAAACAAATATTTTTGCATCATGTGTAAACTCTCACAAGCAGGGCCCTCCTAACCTTCTTGTCTTTGACCATAGTATATTGTAACTTATGGTCTGATTTTAGCTATTTATTTATTTTTAAAAAGGTGTGCAAACTGTTAAATCCCATAAAATATAAGACAGAGCAAAAGCGTTTTCGCATGCAGGCTGGTGTTACTGAGCATCACCTGTAGTATTCAAGGCATTCATGTTCTCGCTATACCTTCAAGTCCGGACACTTTCACCCCCTTTCAGTCAAGGACAATTTTCAGCTTTCAGCACTATTACACTTTGTGACAATTATTCAGTCAAGCAACATTGTACCCTTATGACATTTGTATCCTTTTTTTGAGAGAGGTAGAGCTTTCCTTTGGTGATATTTGATCACCGCTGGGTTTTTTATTTGCTATATAAATGAAAAAAAATAATTTTTTGCTTTGTTTTTGTTATAACATTTTGCAAATAAATAATTTTTCTTCATAAAATTTAGGCCAAAATGTATTTAGCTACATTTTTGGGGTAAAAAGTAACCCAAAACAGTGTATATTATTTAGTCTGTGTGAAAACTATAGAGTCTATAGACCATAGGAAACGATCAGTTGAGACTCTAAAATGCTGGTATGAAGCAAGACATCGGGACGTCATCATGAGGTATGGCGGCGATAGGGATGCTGGTATGGGGTATGGCCGTGATCAGGACGCTGGTATGGGGTATGGCCGTGATCAGGACGCTGGTATGGCCGTGATCAGGACGCTGGTATGGCCGTGATCAGGACGCTGGTATGGGGGCGATCAGGACGCTGGTATGGGGGCGATCAGGACGCTGGTATGGGGGCGATCAGGACGCTGGTATGGCGGCGATCAGGACGCTGGTATGGCGGCGATCAGGACGCTGGTATGGCGGCGATCAGGACGCTGGTATGGCGGCGATCAGGACGCTGGTATGGCGGCGATCAGGACGCTGGTATGGCGGCGATCAGGACGCTGGTATGGCGGCGATCAGGACGCTGGTATGGCGGCGATCAGGACGCTGGTATGGCGGCGATCAGGACGCTGGTATGGCGGCGATCAGGACGCTGGTATGGCGGCGATCAGGACGCTGGTATGGCGGCGATCAGGACGCTGGTATGGCGGCGATCAGGACGCTGGTATGGCGGCGATCAGGACGCTGGTATGGCGGCGATCAGGACGCTGGTATGGCGGCGATCAGGACGCTGGTATGGGGGCGATCAGGACGCTGGTATGGCGGCGATCAGGACGCTGGTATGGCGGCGATCAGGACGCTGGTATGGCGGCGATCAGGACGCTGGTATGGGGGTGATCAGAACGCTGGTATGGGGTATGGTGGTGATCAGGACGCTGGTATGGCGGCGATCAGGACGCTGGTATGGCGGCGATCAGGACGCTGGTATGGCGGCGATCAGGACGCTGGTATGGGGGTGATCAGAACGCTGGTATGGGGTATGGTGGTGATCAGGACGCTGGTATGGGTGTAATCAGGTCCTTGGTATGGGGTATGGCGGTGACCAGGATGCTGGTATGGGGTATGGCGGTGATCAGGGCGCTGGTATGGGGGTGATCAGGGCGCTGGTATGGGGTACGGCAGTGATCAGGGCGCTGGTATGGGTGTACTCAGGTCCTTGGTATGGGGTATGATGGTGATCAGGATACTGGTATGGTGTATGGGGTTGATTTTGTGAACACGGGAACAGGTGACAGGGACTGGCTGCATTATTTATTATGAATATACTGGGGTAGTGATCAGAGACACAGGGGCACTAGACTGGGACACTGGGGTGGCTAGCACTACAGTTGATTGTACATGTAGCCTGACAGGCTGCTGTACCCTCACAGGCTGCAGGATCGCCCCTCTCTGCTCTCACACTAAGAGCAGACAGAAATGATCTTTAGTTTTACTTTACCGTGTTTACAATGTGATTGGTCACAGCAGTCACACGGTAAAACACCATGTGATTGCCCGGACGCAGTAGTAATGTGATCCGCTGTGTCTGGGCAATATAGCAACCACCGGGCTCCCAGGTGTGTGCTCTGTGATCCATCGATGCGGTCTGATGTACAAGTACATTAGCCCACATCGGCAAAGCTTACCATCTGCAGTCTATATGCAATGGGCGGACGGGAAGAGGTTAAATATGTGTACACCCCAGGGGCCCAACCTGTGGGTACACTTACTGCATGCTATACACATTGGTACTTGCGTTCACGCAGACATGCGTATGGACATATTTCTCTGAATGCAATTTATACTGTATTGCATATCTATGGGCATAATTACGTGTCGGCTGCGGCTCTTGGGGGCATGTGATACGATGTATGGCCAAATGCCGCTTTATATACCGGTGTGCAGGAGACCTCATTTTTGTAGTACTTTGATAAAGTAAAAATAAATAAAACCGTGTGATGCATTGTGACAACACACTGCCCCAACCCTACACAATGTACACCCACACACGGTGTGAACGAGCGCCAACTGTAATAATTAGGATATTTGGATAGTGTCTACAAATATATGTACACTACACAGGTCCAACCTCTCACCCCTTTATACGTACTGCATTGTTGCATACGCACATAAATGCTGCATCATGTGTTTACACGAGCACGTGTATGGGCGTATTTGTTTACAAGGCCAAGTTCACTCTAGGACAGCAATGGGCAAACTACGGCCCGGCGGACCTTTTAATCCGGCCCGCGGAGCGTGGCAAACATTGGCTGTCAGGATGTAGGCGGGGCAGCGTGACGAACTCCTCTCCTCTCACAGTCCGCCCTGAAGACCGGAACGGAGCGGGAACATGGCGAGAGGAACGCACGCAGCAAAGGTAAGTGAATTGACACAATATGGGGAATGAATTACTATGTGGGGGATGAATTACTGTGGGGGATGAATTACTATGTGGGGGATGAATTACTATGCTTACTATGGGGGAATATTACTATACTTACAATGGATGGCATGGTAGTGGCTGGGCCGGCCAGCAGCTAGTCCGGCCCCCGGGTCCAATATATGAACCCATTGCGGCCCTCAAGTCAAAAAATTTGCCCACCATTGCTCTAGGAGCATGTTACACCCATATTTAGAAAGCAGCATGCTCCAGAACCTCCTCCTGCACCCCCTGTGACAGTGGGCAGAGGCTGTTTCCCATGCGCCATCTGTCACTTTTCAAAATCGGTGCCGCTATATAGGGCTCTGCACGCACAGCCACAACATTCACTTACAGTAGTCTGTGAATGAATAAACTACACCATGGCAGACAGACCTGCAGTGCTCAATGGCTGATCAAAGCCCCTGTAGCTCACTGACTCTCCCTTCAAGTACAGAGTCAGTGAGCCAGTACAGAGATATAGTCAGAAAGCTGGATTAAGTGTCTGCAGGAGCCTAACGTTGCACTCGGGGCCCCCGGATCACAGGTGAAATGCTCTGCAGGCCCCTGTGGGGGAAAAGAATAATAAAAGGCAGATTTTTTTTTTGCAGAGAAAAAGAAAAAAGGTGCATTTATCATCCCACCTAAGAGAGATGAACTTCGCCTTTAATACTAGTTAGGTTTAAAGAGTAACTGCACTTTTGTTGAGGGAACAAAAAAAAAAAAAAACATTTCCCCTCCGGGTGATCTATGTACATTGAGATGATTTTAACAAATATTTTGCAGATTCCTATCTTTTGCTTTTCTGAAGAAACAGCTGTTTGTCTGTTAACATGCGCAGAGTGAGGGCCCTTTCACATTGAACGCAGTTGGCTGTATTTTGAACTGCACTCCAACTGCAGAGAGAGTCAAAAATCCCGGCAATCCTGTGGGCACAGATCATATCATTGTAGTTCAGTGCAGAAAAGTACAACATGCTGCATTTTTCCTGCACTGCAAAGCATCAAAGTGCACATAGAAGCCAAAGGAAAGAAGAAGGAAGTGGTCTCGCATGCATAGGTGCAAGGAAAAAAAACGTGTAGTTACTGGTGTGAATGGGCCCTGAATGTGAATGGAAGTAATTTTCTAAATTACCAATCAGCTGCTGTACTTGCAGGGCTTGGAGGAAAGTGGCCGGGTCTAGATCCCTTTACACGTGATTTCCCTTTGGGAGCATCTCACCAAAAGTTACATTTTTGTTGCAGGGGATGCCAAAAATCTCACAGTCATGTGGGCGAAACGTGTTGACGTAGGCAGCGTCAGCTAGTCCCTGGGCCACGCCTACACAGGTGGCAATGAGTGGATTCGCCTCACGCTGACTCGAGCATGGCAGCAACCTATACACTACTGAAGACTACCGCTTTGAGCCTTTACAACCAGAGGGTCATCTACTCTAACCCGGCAGGGGTCTTGGAGGCTGTCACGGTCCACTCACTTGGATGAGATTAAAGCTGGCCATACATGGGTCGAAATTCGACTGATTTTTCGTCTGAAAATCAGACCTAACAATTGGCAGATTTTCACTCTGTTAGTGGCTCAATGGCACCGACCGATGTTTGTGGTTCCTCCCCTTTTCGGTGTTCGGGCATGTTGGAAAATTCATGAAAAACGACCGATTTTCGACTCGATGGTCAAATCGTACGATCGTTTTTCCGAAAAGAATATGCCCATGAGCCGTGAGCTGGAAGGAACAGAAGTTTTGCCTGTTATATGGTGGTGAACTTTATGACTCGGTCGGCCAATTTTCAAAATAATTGATGGCACCAAGCAAACTATGTTTTCGATTTTCGGACGAAAAATCATTCGGAATTCGAACCATGTATGGCCTGCATAAAGCGATCATCTTATCTGCTAACCACGTGAAGATTGTTACATCGTTACCAGATGTCCATATCGTTTGGAGTGGCGAGAGCCTGCAGGCGTATTTCATGCGGTGGCTGCCATCTCAATGCAACTAGTTATACACTTTTTGTATGGCCTAAAGTTTCACTCCAACTGAACGTCAATGACATTGACAACTATTCAACTGGCTCTGGATGCCATTACTCCCCAGGTATCTGAAGAAGCTGGGCCGGTCTTATTTGGCTGTGCTGTCTAATCAGCCTCCAATCCTCATCACTATTAAGCCATGAGCTTTTCTAAACCACCTATATTGAAGCATCTTTATTGTGAACAATGGGGATATATTCCCATAGTGGCACCGATCAGGACTTATATGGCCCTATTCATACTGGGTTCTTAATCGAGTTCCCGGTTATTTACATGCAACTTAATGTGCTGTTAATCTTATGAAGGCCTTTAGTTTGTTTGGTGAGTCTATTTCCCAGAGCCCTGTTACCTGCCTATGTGGCTGAATACGGTTGTTCCCGATGTATGAGACGCTAGATACAATTACATAGTTAGTCTGGCTGAAGAAAGACAAACGTCCATCCAGTTCAACCATTAAAAAAAAAAAAAAGTTATTCTTATTATTATACAGGATTTATATCGCGCCAACAGTTTGCTCAGTACTTTACAATATAATGGGAGACAATACAGCAACAATAGAGTTCAATACAAGAGGGATAGGAGGGCCTGATTCTGGGAGCTTACAATCTAGGAGTTATAATCCTATACCCACAGTTGATCCAGAGGAAGGCAAAAAAACCAGCAAAGCATGATCCAATTTGCTCCTGCAGGGAAAAAAATTCCTTCCTGATCCCCGAGAGGCAATCAGATATTCCCTGGATCAACTTAACCTATAAATGTTATATCCAGTTATATTCTGTGTATCCAAGAAACAATCCAGGACTTTTTTGAAGCAATCCACTGAGCTGGCCAGAACCAACTCTTGAGGGAGTCTATTCCACGTTCTTACAGCTCTCACTGTGAAGAAACCTTTCTGTGTTTGGAGATTACATTTCTTTTCCTCCAGACGTAAAGAGTGCCCTTTTGTCCTCTGATAACCTCAGGGTGAATAGCTCTACACCGAGTTCACTGTACGACAATTGACTCATTAATTCTGCTCATCTAAGACGGAGGGTAGCTGTATAGCGCTCAATCTGTTAATGTGTGTGGCCCGGGACATTATAAGGCGATACCGTGATCATACTTTCTTTGAATGCGAATGGAGGATCTGTTGGCCTAATAGGCCTATTACCTTTTTGTGAATTCAATAAAGCTGTTGGTTTTATTTATACCGCTGTTGGTTCTCCTTTAAAACCTCTTCCTTGAGGGGGTCTTCTGGATCCCCCTATATTTTTTTTCGCTTTTTATTTATTTTTATTTTTTTGAGGACCCCACTATGTCACAATAAGGCGAGTCGGTGATTACAATAGCAACCAGTTTTTGACTCCCTCGTTAGGTAGAGGTAATACATAATTTTGATTTGATTATTTGATTATTCAATGATGCCAAAAATCTGACCTGTATCCTAGTTCAGACTTCTGGCAAAATCAGTGAGCCAATCACACAAGCAGGAAATGACATTTCTCCAGGTTGCCATTATTCATTGACAGAAAAATACAGCACAGAAGATTAAAAAAGGAAAACCGATGTTTCATAACACTCATTTACAATATGACTGGTGTTGAAATTGCGTATGCTATATTTTTATTATTTACAATATTTTCCTCACGAATGTGAAGTTACCCTTCAAACTGGAATTATACTTTAACCACTTCTCCTCAAATGGACGGACTTGTACGTCCTCGGGATTCAGTGGTGCTACCCGAGTCATTGCTGCAGTCTTCACATTGGTAGCTTTTTTTTTTTTAATGTAAAAAGTGATGCGAGTGGCTATACAGCTGCTGGATCACTTTCACATGTAGCAGAAAAATAGTTCCCCCCCTCTTCCTTCCCAAGCTCTACCGCTCCACCAGAGAGCCTGGGACTGAAATCAGCAGTCGGGGTGGCATACCATAGAGATAAAACTTCCATTCCCCGATCATCTCTATGGTCTATGAAAACGGAAGCGACAAGGACTCTGTTACTTCTGGTTTTGGTTTGCTGTTAAAAAGCAGTTATTGGCTTGTAAAGCATTCTGATCAAACTGATCTTGGTTTGATGAAATGTTATTGAGGACAGAGGCGATATCTGGGGATAGACCCAACACTTCTTCATAAAGAGGACCTGTCACTGCCCATGCTATTACAAGGGATGTTGTTCATCCATCAAGATAGTAATAAAGCTGCTAAAAAAAAAAAAATTGTAAAGTGACCAAAAATAAACACCATGGGAGCATCCCCGTTGCCCTGTGCTCTCACATATAGATGTGAACGTGCACCTAGGTCCCCCACGCATATGTCAGGCTCCATGCACACTAGCCTTTCTCTGAAGCACCTAGAAGCAGTTACCATTTTTTTTTCTTCTCCTAGAAGCTAAATAGTGTGTCCATACATACTACTTTAGGCTATTAGCGTTTTTTGAGCTTCAACTCCTAAAAGCAGAAAGAAACATTCTTTTTGTAGTTTTTTGGAGCGTTTTTCCAGCAGAAAAAAACACTAAACGCTACTAAAACGCTCCCAACATCTTATTTCTAGCTTTTTCCCCACTACATGTATTCTAAAAACGCTAATAAAACACTAATGCTCCTAAACGCTACTGAAACACTACTAAAAAAAAAAAAACGCTATTGCCAGCTTTCTTATCCAGCATTTTTTTTTTAAGCTCAAAAAAACGCTAATCTGCATGGAGCCTAAATAGTGATTGCACCACATCTGTGAGGTACCACCATGAACCGCCGAGCAATTCTAGCACCAGACCTTCTGTGTAATTCTAAATTAGTAACCTGTAAAGGCTTTTAAAGATTTTTGAAGTACCGTAGTTTGTTGCTGTTCCACAGGGCGGACAGAATTGTAAAGCGTGACAGGTTAGGTATCTATTCACTCGGCATAACATCATCTTTTATATTTTAGGAAATTGAAATTGCACCAAGATCGGTGCTGATACGGAGCATTTGCACAAGTACTCGTGCAAATGCTATCATACCTAAAACCAATACCTTTGCGCTGCGATTTGAGCCCACACAAAATGAATGGGCTCAAATTGCTAAACAAAGAATGGCTTTTTTTTTTTTTTTAAACAGGAATGCGGTGCGATTACTGTCCGATGTACCCCTGGTTCACATCTGTGCTGGTGGTGCCGCTGTGGATCTGCACAGAAATCCATGCAGCCGCACCATCGGCACAGAGGAATATGGACCCGCGGGTGGGTGCTATTAATTCTAATGGCACGCTGCCCGCACTAGAAATCACAACCGTACTGGGAAGCCTGGCAGTACTAGGGGTCGTTGGTTCGTATCCCAACCACAGCACCACCTGCCTGGATTTGCATGTTCTCCCTGTGCCTGCGCGGGTTTCCTCCTACACTCCAAAGACATGCCAGTAGTTTAACTGGGTCATGTCTAAATTGTCCCTAGTATGTGTATGTATGAATGTGAGTTAGGGACCTTAGATTGTAAACCCCTTGAGGGTTAGGGACTGATGTGAATGTACAATATATATGTAAAGCGCTGCGTAAATTGACTGTGCTATGCAAGTACCTGAAATAAAATTTTATATATATAATATATATATTTTAATTAGTTATGCAGGCCATAGACAGGTTTATTGACTGAATTTATATTCACGCCGTTAGTGGGGCACTGCCGTCGGCCGTTTTTCACAGATCTTCTAATTTCTTTTGATCGGTCATACTGGAAAATCCACGAAAACCGGCTGTTTTTCGTGAGCATTGGTGGCAGCAATGACTGATTTTTTTGTTTATTGGCCGACAATTCGGCCGATAAACGGCCCATCTACGGCCAGCCTAAGGTACTGATGTGAATGTACAATATATATGTAAAGCACTGCGTAAATTGATGGCGCTATATAAGTACCTGAAATAAAAGTTTTCTAGCAAAAAATAAATAAATATGCTGATTTTTACATATATGTGAGAACTGTCAGAACTGGCCTGGAGGACAGTGGTGGGAAAACTGGCACACCCTGGAGAAACTGATTGTGGCCATGGCGACGTGTACTCATCCGAGTGCAGGGGCAGACTGACCATTTGGAAACTCAGGCACTGCCCGAGGGCCCAGTGTCAGTGGGGGCCCCATGTGATGCCCCTGGTACCTTTTTCATAGGCTTTTTTGAGTTTGGGCAAGGACACAGGGGCCCCATGATCCCCTATTGCCCGGGGGCCCCACGAGTTGTCAGTCTGCCCTGTCCGAGTGGTACCATGCTCTCTTGTTAGGTAGATTGGCAGTCAGGGAGGTGGTAAAAAAAAAAAAAAAAAAAAAAAAAAAAAACACCCGCAAATCAACCACCAATTTTGGCTCCTGCGTGCAAGAGCTGCGATGCTTCATTCATGTCTATGCACTGCGTTGTGACGCAACACAGTGACAGCTGCGCAAGAATGCAACGTGCCTCCATTGATATACAACCCACATCAACAAAGCGTTACAATACAAAACAAGGGTTTTCTATGGGCCATGGCACTGATCTACGCAGGACAAGCCGGTCCCTTAGTCCTTGGGGTGTCACAGGGAGCCACCATGGGGCCCAATGATGTCACTTCCAATATAAACACTTATCTATATGAAGATTGTAATAAAAAGCCACCTGTTGGCACACACTATGTGTATACTGTACACTACATGAATGCTGTACCGCCTCCTCCCCTGGTATATACACACAGGCCGAGTCCTGGGTGTCACTGATCCTCCCTGTCACCCTGGAGACCTCTCTGGGGGAACACAAGCCGCGCTGCGCCTCTGTCAGCAGAACCAACGTAGCCCCGTGACGTCACTCATTGAAGAGCCTGAGGGAGAAAACTAAGCAAAGTGCGCAAAGTCCTTCTGTGAATACCAAAAGCGTCTAAGAGCAGCGCACAGCCAGACCCCCACCTCGGGCGGCCGCGGTGCACTCCAGGAAAACTTACCGGCCTACGAAGTTCTCGAGCACGGAGCTCTTCCCGGCGCTCTGTCCCCCCACCACGGCTATCTGCGGCAGGTCGAGGTTACATGACTGGCCTATAGAGCTGAAGGCGTCCTGGAGCTTGTTGACGAGGGGAATGAGCTCCTCCATCCCCCGGTTCCCCATGGTGGCTTCTCGGTCTCTCCGCAGTTAGCTCTCCCCGTTACCGCTCAGCTTCCTCTGCCATCCACTCAACCCAACGGCCGCCACCCGGCATTCTCCATTGGTCTGTAGGGCCGTCAATTATACAATAGTTGTCATTGATTGGTGCTGGCTTCAACAACGTCATCGCGAAGGAAGGGCGGTGAGGCTAAGAGGCGGAGCTAGCAGGGAAGGGCAGGTTATTCAGCTTTGATTGCTTAGCAATGTGATGTCCGTCAGGGAAGGGGCGAAGCTCATTGGTCGACCTGTTCCACTCACCCCCCAATCACATGATTCTGCAGACACCCGGAAATGGGGAGTGAGCGAGCCATACAGCTGGTTTGGAACTACATTTCCCAGCATTCCCTGCCAGAGGAAAGCCTGGAAAAGGTTGTTGGAGCTTGTAGTTCTTTTACACTTGGCGTCTGCAAAGGTGAAAGTGGTACAGCACGAGTTGTTATAAAGTTAACTTTTGAGGCACCTGTTGCATTTTGCCATTACTATCACAATTATAATACTTTGTGTCATTGTAACTTTGCAATTGTACATACATTTTGCAGCATTACGATAATTGGTTGCAAGCAAAACATTATTCCACTGAAAACATTAAAATTAACATTTTTAGCAAAAAAGGATTAGTACACATTTACTAAAAATAAACTGCCTATGGAGATAATGGGCGTCTTTAGATTAAAACAAGTTGTTCAGCTTTGACCAAAGTTGAATATTGCCGTTGCTATGGGTCTAGTTTATTTATGTACCTCCTGAAGCCAGACTGTGAAATTTCTAGGATGTTGCTAAGGACGTTGCTAAGTAAGGCCTAGCTATTACTGTTCACCTCCACCATCACAGGAGTGAGCTCTCAAAGGCTGAGCTCCGGCCAACTGCACCAGGGGAGAGGAAGAGCATGTGAGGGGCAGGGGCGGACTGACCATTTGGAAACCCGGGCACTGCCCAAGGGCCCGGGGTCAGTAGGGGGCTCCATGAGATGCCCCTGGTACCTTTTTCATAGGCTTTTTTGAGTTTGGGCAAGGACACAGGGGCCCCATGATCCCCTAT
This sequence comes from Staurois parvus, assembly GCF_062004578.1. NCBI lineage: Eukaryota > Metazoa > Chordata > Amphibia > Anura > Ranidae > Staurois > Staurois parvus. The sequence goes on along the minus strand of NW_028318696.1, from coordinate 826,273 downwards.
TGCCCGGGGGCCCCATGAGTTGTCAGTCCGCCCCTGGTGAGGGGGTTTGAATCAGAGAAAGAGCTCACTCCTGTGATGGTGGAGGTGAAAAGCAACACCAGGCTTCTCTTGGCAACGTCCTTAGCAACATCCTAGAAGGCTTTATGTGGCATGTAAATGACCTACACCTATAGCAAGGGCATTATTCAAGTTTGGACAATGATGCACGGTTTGTTTTTATCTACAGATTCCCCTTATCTGCATAGCCAGTTTTTTTGGTAAAGCTGAACTAAGGCTGGCCATACACTATACAATTTTCTTACAGTTTTCTGCCCAATTTCATTTAGATTTACCTTCAACTATGTAGTGCAAGGGCCTGCCTAATCGGATACAATTGAAAGTGTTGTTTAGGCTTGACCTCCTATTATATGGTTTTTGGTAAATCTTAAGCAAAAATCTCAGGAAAATTGTATAATGTATGGCCAGCCGAAGCCTTTTAAATCTCTGTAAACTCTAACAATACATTTCTATTATTTGCTCCCTTTAGTTTGTTCGGTATACCATTGAAGGTGTTCTATTATGGTCTCATTCACACGAGTGTGCTGTTCCCTATTCCTTTGCAAATGGACATCTTTACTTACATGGGAGGCACAGATATTCCATGCAGGCAGTCTCTTAATGGGTCCTTTCACACGGGGTGGACCCGTTCAGTGGATCCGCTTGCCCAGCGGGGGATCTCTCCACTGATCCCCGCTGAGCAAGCGGATGACAGCTCTGTGTCCGCTCTGCTGCTGCAGAGCAGACACAGAGCTGCTCCCTCTCCTCAATGGGCGGTCGGATAAAAACGGACCACCTGTCCGTTTCCATCTGGCTCGATCTGACAGACGGAAGGGGAATTGGATCTGTCCCTTTTTTGCGGGTCAGATCGGATTGAATGTTGGCGGGTGTAAACGGACACATGTCCCGCTGCACCATAGAGGAGAATGGAGGTTCCGATAGGGGCCACCTGAAAAACGGTCAGGCGGACCCGATCGGAACGTCCGTGTGAAAGAGTCCAAAATCAGTGACAGGCAGGGATGAGCTCAGGCATGCTCAGATTCTAATCTGAACCCACCTAGGCTATCCCACCGCCAAGTATAAGCAGCCTAGACATTCTTTGCCCCTCAGCCACATACTGTATATGCAAACCCCTTGTATATGTGTGGAGCAGGGAGGTCATCAGCTGCTTGTGACCAACGGTGTTCAGCAGGGGTGGACTGACAACTCATGGGGCCCCCGGGCAATAGAAAATCATGGGGTGCCTGTGTCCTCACCCATACTCAAACCACACCCAAAAAAGCCTATGAAAGGTACCAGGGGCATCTCATGGGGCCCCCTACTGACCCCAGGCCCTCAGGCAGTGCCCGAGTGCCTAAATGGTCAGTCCACCCCTGGTGTGCAGTGACATCTTCTTGGGGCGATAGCTCAGGTGGTTTCACACTAGTGCACCACTCACCCCTTAAAGGGCCCGCTGAATTGATCCCAAAATTCTGTCCCCAATAAGTGCACTCACAGCCAGGCATACAGTCTCTGTCACCCTTCTGGCTCAATGATTATTCTAGGGGTATCCGTTGACTGATGCTTTTTTAAATAAAATTAACTTGGGTGCAGGGTAACTGTGGGATCCTCCAGCAATGTAGAGTAGCAACTTGAGCACATTTGTCACCTTCTCCACCCAAAAGGGGAAGTTCCGCTTTAATGCGTTGTCCCCATTAAGGATTGGCACCTTTGGGGAGCGGGTACCCAAATTTGACAGGTACCCGCTCCCACTTCCGCTGCAATCGTCTAAGGTGATCGGAAGCGGAAGTTGTCCTACCTCCCTCACCATAGTCTCTTGAGACATGTGACAGGTCCCAGAAGACTACGGGGCCATTCAAAAAGTGCAGTGCTACTCGCGCATGTGCAGTGGGCACCCAGCTGTGAAGTCGCAAACTGTCACAGCCAGGTATCCACACTAAAGATGCTGGCGCCGGGGAGAAAAGATGGCTGGTGAAACCAGCCATGGTGAGGACACCGCTGGACCGAGGGACAGGTAAGTGTTTGTATTTTAAAAGTCAGCAGCTACAGTTTTTGTAGCTGCTGACTTTTATTTTTTTTTAAATCAACTGGAACTACGCTTTAAGTTTCCTAGCACAGTGCTTGCAGCAGCAAATAATGGGCTGAGCCAGGGCTTGACAAATCCCAAGCACCAGGTCGCCATGGCAACTAGAAATTGCATCCTGGTGCCTGGGTTCACACACTGCATCCCATTGACTTCAATGGGAAAACGCATCGCATACACTTCAAAAGGAAATTGCACCCCATAGGCTTCACTTGGAAATTGGGGCCTATAGACTTCAATGGGAAATTGCACCCCATAGACTTCAATAGGGAATCAAGCCCTATAGGCTTTGCCTGGAAATCGGGCCCTATAAAATTCAATAGGAAATCGCGCCCCATAGGCTTCACTTGGAAATTAGGCCCTATAGACTTCAATAGGAAATTGCGCCCCATAGACTTCAATAGGAATCGCGCCTCATAGGCTTTACTTGGAAATCGGGCCCTATATATTTCAATAGGAAATCGCACCCCATAGGCTTCACTTGGAAATTGGGCACTAGAGACTTGAATGGAAAATCACACCCCCTAGACTTCAATAGGGAATTGCTCCCCATAGGCTTTACTTGGAAATCAGGCCCTATAGACTTCAATGGGAAATCACGCCCCATAGACTTCGATGGGAAATAGTGCCCCATAGACATCAATGGGAAATCAAAACACCACCCATAGGCTTCAATTTCGAAAACACTTTCCATAAACTTCAGTGCAAAAACACCTTCCATAGACTTCAATGCGAAAATGCGTCTCATAGACTTCAATGCAAAAACACTGTAGTTTATACTTCAATGTGAAAATGCCTCCGATAGACTTCAATTCAAAACTCCTATCAATAGCAGTCCTATGTAAATACTTATCTCTGCGTGCCACTCTACGTATCACTTGCGAGTCTGGAACGCACCATTACGAACTCACACAGGACCCTTTTTTGTAATGTCACTCAAACCACAATGTGTGTGGATCGCATCTGTGGGAACCACCTCAAAAGGAACACAAAATATCTAGCCTGTAATGCGAATCTGTTTCAAAGTTTCAAAACAAATTCACACCTGGGCATTTTGATATTGCAGCAGAATCACTGTGATGGCAAAATGCAGGTTCAGGTGCCATTATTTTCAATGATGCCTAAAACGCGGTGCTGTTTTGCCGTGATTGTCACATGGCAAATCGCATCGTGTGAAAAAAACTGGCTCCTAACATTTTTAGCTGGCTTCTAGACGGGCGGACTGACAACTCATGGGGCCCCTGGGCAATAGTGGATCATGGGGCCCCTGTGTCCTTGCCCAAACTCAAAAAAGCCTATGAAATAGGTACCAGAGGCATCTCATGGGGCCCCCTACTGACCCCGGGCCCTCGGGCAGTGCCCGAGTTTCCAAATGGTCAGTCCACCCCTGCTTCTAGATTAAACACAAGCCCTGGGCTGAGCTGTACAGGGACTCCATAGAAAATGGCCACTTCCAAGCCCAAGTTGACTGATGCAAGAGGGATAGCAGCAGCACACAGTCACTGAGATCTCACACACCGGCCTATAGTCACTAGTGTCCTTGGATAGTAGCATGCCTCCTTCCAATATCTGCCCGACATTTCTCTCCTGAAGTCTTCAGACCAGATCCCTCAAAAAACACATCATCTCCAGGAAGGTTCAGTAAAATAGACCCCCCAGCTAATACACCTAGGACCTTGATAAGCAAATGAAAAAACACAGCTGGCTGGGATCTCCTCCTCCAGGACAATAACCCCTCTACTCAAGGCCTCAAGCTATTTATTAGTGGTGCATCAAAATGAACATTCTGGACCGAAATGGAAACCAAAAATTTGGTATGCACTTGGCTGAAAAATGAAACTGAAATGGACAATTTAAAAAAATGAATATTTTTTATTTATAATTGCATTATATTTGACTTTTTAATTAATATCATGAATAGAAATTAATAAGAATTTAAAAAAATACAATTAACAAAATAACTTTTATTGAAAGTAAGACACAAAAATTGGACATAAAATAAAACAAAATATATATAAAATTAAAAAACTTAAAAAGAAGCGTTTTTGCATTTGTCAGGGCAGGAGCTGAGGAACGGACAGGCAGGCCTAACAATGTAACGCACTGGCTGACGACAACCACCACCCACAGACCGAAGTCCCTCAGGGCGCGGAGTCTAAGTCCCAGGCTGCCCTTCACCAGGGCCCCTGATGGTGGGGATGGACTTGACGCAGCCAGGAACCAGGTCGCGACCCCCGAGACACCTCAGCTGCGGTAATGGCCGCCGCCAATGGCGTGTAGCTGGTGGAAGAGACAAAAGAGTAGTCAGACAAGCCGGGTCAACAACAACAGGACAAAACAGTACAGTACAGCAGACGAGAATCACAGGTCACGAGCCGGGTTCAGCAACAGAGGGTCAGATCAAAGGAGAATACAAAGAATAGTCAAGTCACAAGCCGAATCAGATACCAGGAGAGTCACGAGAGTCAGAACAGAGTAATAGCGACACAAAGACACAAGACACAAGTGCAAAGAGCATGTGCGGGCCACAGGCTTATATGATATCAGCCACACCCCTCTGGGGGATGGACCACAGAAACCTAAAGGCATAAAAGGATTCCCATCATGCACAGCAGAATCCAAGATGGACGCCAGCACATGGAGTAACATAACCTCAGGGAAAAGGTAGGACCTTGACAGCATTGGAGTCAATGGGATCCAATTTTGCATTGGAGTCAATGGGACGCAATTTTGCATTGAAGTCAATAGGGGACGTTTTTCCTTTGGAGTCAATGGGAAGCGATTTTGCATTGGAGTGAATAGGACACGATTTTTAATTGAAGTCAATAGGACGCAATTTGTATTGAAGTCAATTGGATGCAATTTAGCATTGGAGTCAATAAGACGTGATTTTGCATTGGAGTCAATAGGACGTGATTTTGTATTGGAGTAAATAGGGCGCAATTTTGCATTGGAGTCAATAAGACGTGATTTTGCATTGGAGTCAATAGGATGTGATTTTGCATTGGAGTCAATAGAACGTGAATTTGCATTGAAGTCAATAGAGGGTAATTTTGTATTGAAGTCAGTAGAGGGCAATTTTGTATTGGAGTCTATAAGATGCGATTTCATTGAAGTCAACGACATTATCGGCACCTTTTCTTTCTACCAGCAGATCAGCTGATAGATTTCGGTGGCCAATATATCGGTACATCACTACTATTTATGCTCCCTCCCAGCTACCTACTGGGCATCCTCCCCCTGGGATTGGCTGGAACCACATAAATATTCAGGCAGCTGCTTTGACTCTCCCAGCCCACCTGCAACCAGTGAGACACAAAAAAACAAAATAATTACAAACTGCTCAACAGATTACCATAGATCAAAAGAACTAAATTAACCAAGCCTACCTATCAACCTATGTAGGAGGGTGCTACACTGGAATCAGAACACCTGAGCTCATCTCTTATGACTGCACAGATCTCCAAGTACATTCCTGAGTGGGACCGGTGCACAAACCAGAACACATCTGCAAAAGAGTGAAGATCCCCTTTTAACACCAAGCATAAAAAAGAGGAATCGTCCACTAAAGTTTCTAGAGAAACCAACATTTCCAGTAATGTCAATCTCCTGGTACCTAGCTGTGGCTCAGTGGTTCCCCCCTATCAGGTACCTGGTGATGGAGGCCAATGGAGAGAGGGCTTCCCTTGCGGCTAAGTTCCAGACTCCCCTGAGAGTGGGACAGCGGGAGTCAGGCCCAAAGTGGCACAGGTCGCCTGTAGGAGTGCTTGTTGGTGGTCCACCCAGGAGCACAGCTGGTGCACGGAGATAGGTCTGCAGACAGATGGCACCTGTGCGAGGTATGCAAGCCCTTCCAGGAATATTGGATTACTGGATAGCCGGTCAAGCCAAGGTCAGGTACCAGGTGGGAATCAGAGCAGACGTAGTCAGATGGGATAGCCGAGGTCATAAACAGAGGAAAGAGAGAGAGAGTATCCGTTAGCCAAGCCGATGTCAGATCAGGGGTAAAGTAGAGTAGACAGGTCCAAGAGCAAGCCGAGTCGGTATCAGGAAGTCACAGGAACCAGGAACAAAGTATGGGGAGCTAGAGATCATCCAGCAACTTGAGGGAGTGAAGAGCCTCCTTATAAAGGCCGCTTGTAGCCAAAACCAGGACTGGTGTGTGTATTTCTGTGGCCATGTAGGGTACTGGCGGAAATGCCCAGTCTTCCAGGACTTCTGCCGTGGATAGGACCCTGACACCCCCGCTACATCTCTACACCTCTACATCTCTGATGGGTCCTGTAGTGACATAGGGGTTGGCAGGAGGAACCACTGAGCACAGCGAGGAACATGAGAGATCGACACTCCTGGAAGTGTCAGCTTTTGGAGAAACTTCTGTGGACTCCTCCTCATCTTTTTTACATATGCAGCTGTAAATAAAAGCAACATTTTTTTTAGTTTTGGATGGAGTTTGAGGGAATAGAACACCTGTCAGGTTTTTATTGCTGTCTGTGCCCCCGTTAGCGAGATTCACTATCTCTGTTTCTGTTGTTTATATCATCAACAGTGAAAGAAAATCCCAGATTTTTTAGGTTGGCACCAGAACAGCAATATAGAGTAAATCTTGACAATTAAATACGGTGTTCCCTTCCCTTATTCAAAAACTTCCCCAAAATTTATATAAACACTTTAAACCCCAAAAAGTGTGATAATCTTATGAAGTATGCTTAGTATCCCAAGTATATAAATACAAATAAACCCCCCTAGTGCAAAATAATGACAATCAAATACAGTGTACCCTTCCCTTATTAACAAACTTCCCCAAAACGCATATAGACTTAAACCCCAAAAAGTGTGATAATCTTATGAAGTATGCTTAGTATCCCAAGTATAGATACAAATATAATAAGTGCTCTGAACAAAAACAAAAACCACACAAGTCCGAAAACAATAAAATAGTCCTTCAAAATATCAAAGTCATTCAAAATCTCAAAATCAACCTCCAGGTGAAGACAGTCTCCAAAGTGATTTCTGAAACCAAAAAAACAAAAAAATTATAAACACAAGGTTAGTAATCCTCCAGGCAGGGTACTGATATATAATAATAAGTTCCTCCAGAGGGATCTTCACAGCCGCAGTATTATACTGTACTCCTCTCCACATCAGTCTCTAAACGATGCCCACCATAAATGAAACCACAATAGCGTAATTCCATAAAAACTTAAACAGAATATACTTTATTCATGTGCTTACATATATCTTCATCTTTAAAATTGCCATCAAACAAGAAATCAGCCCAGCCAGACCTCTGGAAATCCTCAGCAGATCCTCTCCTGTGTCTCAGATAGAGATTTCCAGGATCCAAAATGGCCGCTTGATCACTTCTGATTCCATTGGGGACACTAGTTCTGGTGACATCCAGGGATTCCCTCACTTTGAGGGGATTTCCACTTACTTCCTGTTTTGGCCATGGGACAGGAAGTAAAGGGAAATCTCTCCAAAGGGACACAGCTAGCAGAAAAAACATGACAGGGGTAATAACCATCCCTTAAGCAGGCCATAGACGGGTCGAACATCGGCCGATTTAAAAAAAAACAAAAAATCGGTTGTTCGATTGGCTGACGTTACCACCAACGTTAAAAAAAATTGGCCGCTTTTCATCCCGTCTACGGCCTGCATTAACCCCATAACTTCTGTCCCTTGTAGAGACAGGGGAGCACACCATACAATATATATTATAACAAAGGTATAGGGAGGTATAGGGAATAGGTGATAGCAGCTGGCTATTTATTAGGTAACTTCATATTTGAGCGCAGGAGGATATTTCAGTTTTAAACACCATACAATGTGACAGCAATACATAAGAGTAAGAAGAATAGGAAGAAGAAGAATAGGAAGAAGAGGAAGAGGAAGAAGAAGAAAAAGAGGAAGAAGAGGAAGAGGAAGAAGAAGAAGAAGAGGAAGAAGAGGAAGAGGAAGAAGAAGAGGAAGAGGAAGAAGAAGAAGAAGAGGAAGAAGAAGAGGAAGAAGAGGAAGAAGAGGAAGAGGAAGAAGAAGAAGAAGAAGAAGAATTGCAGTCCGCTATTATATTTTATATGAAAAAGTCTTGCGGTTGCAACAAATGTATCTATTTGTATCCAAATAAAAACATCTGTATCCAAATAAAAAGATTGTAATACATTATACATTATAAACCCTAGTGCTGCAAGGTGCTAATGGTGGTTGTACGGTTAAGGCAAGGGGAGCAAAGGGGCAAATATCACGAAGCAACACATCTCTCTAGGGTGGTCGATTGGCGCGCATCACACAATGCAAAGTTGTGGGTACACTTGGAAAGGGAAACTGCAGACTTGCCCCTGGCTAGTCTTCCTTTGCACCCTATGACTTCGTTACCTACAGCGATTAGACAACACCCGTTAGTGGGAGCAACACTCCAGGTGACCAAAACTGTCTTTAAAACCTCCACTCTCTCCCGTATCTGAGCCCTATGACACCTATAATAGGAATGACCGGATTTCAACCTCGGCTCCAAGACATTTTTGTATATTGCATTTTTCCAGGAATCACCGCTTAACAGGGGCAGACTGACAACTCATGGGGCCCCCGGGCAATAGGGGATCATGGGCCCCCTGTGTCCTTGCCCAAACTCAAAAAAGCCTATGAAAAAGGTACCAGGTGCATCTCATGGGGCCCCCTACTGACCCCGGGCCCTCGGGCAGTGCCCGAGTTTCCAAATGGTCAGTCCGCCCCTGCCGCTTAATGATGATCCAATCTAGATTTTTTAAGGAAGGTGCAATTGGGAGCATACTTGTACTCTTTGCCTGCTGAATTCACTACTTTTCCCATTCCTACAATGCTGGGAAAGGGACCTGAATACCACTTTCTCCCAAAAACAGAAAGACAGAATTCTGCTCTTTGCTCATAAGACCTTATTGGCTAGCAGGTACCAGGAGGGAGGATACAAACTTCTAACTAGATAGTAGAGTTCCTCCAGGTTCCGAATACTTGATTATGTATGTCTATTCAGAGGATTATACTGTTGTGAAAGCATCATTCCCAAATTACAGATCCCTACCTATTATGTGTAATGCATCTTGAGCAAGACTGGGAACTTCATTATTTATTAGTTGAATGTATTGTGTTACCACATAGTTCACCTGATCTGACACACCGAAACTTCCCTTTGTGAGCCACTAGACAAGATTTACATTACTGATGGCTGTCACTATGGCAGTAGCTACCCATGAATGCTAGGTGGCCCCTATAGCACTGTGGCCCCCTGCAGAGATGGAGGAGCAACCCTCTGAGTGACTATATAATAATACAACTTCTTTGCTCATGGCTCTATAAAGAGTCTACTAAGTCAAGGCTGCCTTCTAACTAAAACAATCTCTTACTTGTTTTGTACAAAACAGGGGTGGACTGACCATTTGAAAACTCGGGCACTGCCCGAGGGCCCGGGGTCAGTAAGGGGCCCCATGAAATGCCCCTGGTAGCTTTCATATGCGTTTTTGGGTGTGGTTTGAGTGTGGGCGAGGACACAGGGGCCCCATGATCCCCTATTGTCCGGGGCCCCATGAGTTGTTAGTCCACCCCTGGTACAAAGCATACTTATCCCTGAATTTGGACACTATGGAGTAATTTTAAAATTTCTAAAAATGTATTATATTGCAGCTTACCAATCATCAGATGTGATGGCTGCATTAGTTTGGGGTTTTGTGCTTTTTTCCCCCCTCTGTTTTCACCTGGTGATCTGGCCAGTAACACACCTCCTGTATTCGTGAGACACAACTCTGGCGGAATGAGCACAGGAGGCACAGCAGACTGCAGCCTTTTTTAGTCTGGGAGGAGGATATTGTGAAATGTTATAGCAGATTTAGATACACTAACAAACTGAAGCCAAACTCCAGCTCACACTTTATAATCAGTTACAGCAGTTTTTTTTGTTTTTGGCATAACATTTTTTGTGAATAAATAAAAGCTGATCATTTTAACCACTTGCCTACTAGGCATTTTTACCCCCTTCCTGTCCAGGCCAATTTTCAGCTTTCAGCACTCTCACACGTTGAATGACAATTGCGCAGTCATGCAACACTGTACCCATATGAAATTTTTATAATTTTTTTTTCACACACATAGAGCTTTCTTTTGGTGGTATTTAATCGCCTCTGGGTGTTTTATTTTTTTGCACTATAAACAAAAAAAGAGCAAAAAGTTTGCTTCTATTATAACATTTTGCAAACAGGTACTGATGGGGTGGCATGGATAGGCAGCACTGATGGGTACTGATATGTTGCACTGATGAGGTGGCACTGGTGGGCATTGTTGATGAGACACTGATGATGCTGCACTGATATGCAGCACTGATGGGTGACACTGACTGACGGCACTGATGGGTGGAACTGATGGGCACAGATGGGCATTGGTGGGTTGCACTGCTGGGCACTGGTGGGTGTCACTGCTGGGCGGCACTGCAGGGCACTGATCATCAGTGCCGATCTGCTCTCTGACAGCTGCCAATTGTTGGCAGTACTTTCCTCACGCTGTGACAGTGTGCGGATGCGATGCGATTTGAGCCATACAAAATGTATGGTTTAAATCGCACAGCACAGACATCGCATGTGTTCCTGTGCAAATCACATGCAATATGCCGCACCGCATCAGTGTGAACCAAGGCTGAAGCCACAAGAAATCACAAGCTGCTGCTCACAGCAAACATGCTGTCACTGGGGACCTGAAGACTGGCGAAGAAGCAGTTTGGATGAGAATGGTGCTGGATTCCTGGACAGGTAGGTATTCTTTTATTAAAAGCAGTTACAGTATTTGTATCAGCTGACCAGGGGTGGACTGACAACTCATGGGGCCCCCGGGCAATAGGGGATCATGGGGCCCCTGTGTCCTTGCCCACACCCAAAAAAACCTATGAAAAAGCCAATAAAAAGGTTCCAGGGGTATCTCATGGGGCCCCCTACTGACCCCGGGCCCTCCGGCACTGCCCGAGTGCTCGAATGGTCAGTCCGCCCCTGCTGCTGACTTGCATATATATATATATATATATATATATATATATATATATTTATTTATTTTTTTTTCTTCAGAAAGACTGCAGAATGCAGTAAAAATGAATGGAGTTGTAATACAAAAAAAGGAAAAAAAAACTGTAAGAGAGCCTGGTCATGTGGTAAACTGTTGGTGATACTGTATATAAATCCAAGAAAATAATAAAAGTAATAAAGTGATCTGTCAAAGTCACATACTTACCTTGTTCCTTACTCTGTGCAACCTATCCCGTGAAGCCTCTTCTCTAACTTGCTCCAGCTGTCGGTCGCACGCCTACATCATTAAAGTGTTACTAAACCCTAGACCTTGCATTCACTATTTCTGGTCTCCCACAGTACACACAACATGGAAGTGCAATTATTTTATTAAATATAAACTGCTAAATACCTTTTCTTATCAGCAGTTAGAGCAGTCTTGTGACTTCTATCAGTGTCCAGCTGAGCACTGGTTTAAGCTTGTAGGGGGAGTTTTGATTCTCCTCTTACTGTCCTATGAGGCTGCATAACCCCTGAACCTCTGTCTGGACAGTGTTTTTTTGGCCCTATGCTGATCACATGCACTCTCCCAAAGAAAAAGAAAATATATTTTAGCAATACACACTAAACTAAGCATGTGCAGAGTGACTCCTAGAGCTCTATTCTATCAGGAGATGGATTGGGGACAGAAGAAGAAGGGGAGGATCAGAGAAGACAGGATCAAACAGCCTCTTTACACAATGCAGAGGATTAACTCCTTTGGTTCCACAGTGAGTATAACAAATTTGCTTTACTTCATATACAGACTGATTTTACTGTTGTGGGTTTAGTAACACTTTCAGAACAATGCAGGACCAACAGCTCTGTGCTGTACCTGAGGACGGCGAGGGTCTGGAGCATCAGAGAAAAGAGGTGAGCAAGAAATCAGGTAAATATTACAGCTTATTCTTTCACCCCGGTCCTAATGATCCTTTAACCCTTGCAGTGCGGAGTTTTGTGGGAATTTTGTGCAATTTCTAAGAGTTCAGCTTTAACCCCTTGGGACCGACGTCACACAAATATGCGGCCTCACAGAATTGGGCTTTTTTCTGTGAGGCCGCATATTTGTGTACCTATCTTTGAACAGGGAGCACACCGCACAGCACGCTCCCAGCACAAAGACCGGGGTGTCACTGAGAGCCCCGGGTCCTGTTCTAACAATCGGGACCCAGGACTCCCGATTCCGGGTCACATGATTGCTGTGATAACCTCTCATTGGCTATCACAGTGATCAGTCACTGTACAGCCTGGACCCCTTGTTTTTTTTTCTCTCTATGAATGGAGGAGAGAGATACATTGCATCTCTCTAACTCCTGGCATAGCGGGAAAAAAATGTTTGTTAAAAAATAAAAAAAAAGATGAATAGATAAATATTAAAAAATAAACAAAAAATACCTAGATCAAGGTTTGATCTAGTTCAGTGCCAAGGTAAGTGTTTGGGTCAAGGTCAGGGTCAAGGGTCAAGGTCAAAGCTCAGGATATTTTTAAAATTGGTATTAGTGTCAGTTAGTGTCAAGAAACCCACAAAAAACAAAATGCGCACTATTGTTTCTGGGCTGTACTATGGGTACAAACAACAAATAACATACACATACAGTTGCAAGAAAAAGTATGTGAAGCCCTTGGGATTACGTGGAGTTTTGCATGAATTGGGCATAAAATGTGCTCTGAACGTCATCTAAGTCACAACAATAGAAGAACACAGTCTGCTGAACATAATACTACACAAACATTAGATGTTGCCATGGTTTAATTGCACATAACATGTAAACATTCACAGTGCAGGGAGGAAAAAGTATGTGAGGCCCTAGCTTAATGACTTCTCCCAGAGCTAATTGGAGCCAGGAGTGAGCCAACCTTGACTCCAATCAGTGTGACTCAACCCGATTGAAATGCTGTGGCATGACCTTAAGAGAGCGATTCACACCAGACATCCCAAGAATATTGCTACACTGAAACAGTTTTGTGAAGAGGAGTGGTCCAAAATTACTCCAGATCGTTGTGCAGGTCTGATCTGCAACTACAGGAAACGTTTGGTTGAGGTTATTGCTGCCAAAGGAGGGTCAACCAGTTATTAAGTCCAAAAGTTCACATACTTTTTCTTCCCTGCACTGTGAATGTTTACATGTTATGTGCAATTAAACCATGGCAACATCTAATGTTTGTGTAGTATTATGTTCAGCAGACTGTGATCTTCTATTGTTGTGACTTAGTAATTATTCAGAGCACATTTTATGCCCAACTCATGCAAAACTCCACGGAATCCCAAGGGGTTCACATACTTTTTCTTGCAATTGTATATGGTATTGCTGTGATCGTCAAGAGCTGGAAAATTAATTTTGGGTTGCTCTTTGGTGGTAGGTTATGATAGTAACAGGAAACACACAGCTAAATTTAAAAAAATGATTTTTTTTTACTATTGTGGACCAGTTTTCCTTTGATAATAAAAAAAATCAGGAGATATCCATTACCATTTACCACCAAATGAAAGCCCCATTTGTCCTGAAAAAAATGTGGTATAATCCACCTGAATGTACAAAGTAGTTGTGATGATATGTACAGTTTTACTAACACATGTCACCATTGCAAAATTGTGCTTAGGCATTAAGATTTGTTTTACCCTTGGGCATGAAGGGGTTAATTACCAATTCAAGAAAGAGGCACACGTATTAGTAAACTATGGAATAACAAAAGCTGTGTGACAAGCAAGCTCTCAGTGAATATATATCATCTTTAGACAGCCATGGACAGCGTGATATGTACTGTGACATTACGGGTGTTTATCTTTCATCTCACCCACATCCACCTGCAATCCTTCTGCGATCAGATGTGTGTGCCGGAGTGGAAGCTGTCACCTTTGTTTTTCCTTCCGATTTTTCTGCAAACAGAACTCTCGTGTAAAGATTACGGCTTGCTTCACTGCCACCCGTACAAATATTTACTGCGTTTAACTGCTTTTTCATGGTAGGGTAACCTGAAACTCTGAGCAGAACAGGCAAACGTATGAAAGCTGTGTTAATACTAGGATTTATCATTGCCAGCAGCAACCAATCAGCTTCCTGTATTTTTACCATCAGGTTATCAGATCTTTAAAATGAAATTCAGGAACACCATATTGGCCACACCTACTTTTTAAACACCTCCACAAAATCACACCCTCATTTGTAGCCATACCCACAAAACTAATTTAACATGCCCCGAAACAATTGGTCGCAGTCTTTTGTTAAGAGAAGCTGACATAAAGGTTTCAAAACGAAATACTTTGGACACCATGGGAAGGGGAATGATGTAGCATACTTATCTTGCAGCGCTGATTTGTGGGCACGGCCAAATTGTGGTAACAGGGGACAGGGCTTAAAGAAGTGTGGGTGAATAAAACCTGGGCCTATGCTGCTATGGGTCAAGAGAATATAAAGCACAGAGTCTGGGGTCAGGAGTAAGTAACACACAGAGTTTGGGGTCAGGAGTAGGTAACACACAGAGTTTGGGGTCACAAGTAAGTAACACAATGAGTTTGGAGTCAGGAGTAAGTAACACACAGAGTTTGGGGTCAGGATTAAGTAACACACAGAGTTTAGGGTCAGGAGTAAGTAACACAGAGTTCATAGGTCAGGATTAAGTAACACACAGAGTTCGGGGGTCAGGTCAAGAGCCAGTTACTCACAGATTGTGCCTGGGGCCAGGAGTGAGTAATTTACAGAGTTCTGAGGTCAGGGAAAAGTAAGGTACAGATTTCAGGGGTCAGGTGTAAGGAACACAGAGTTCAGGGGTCAGGAGTAAGTAACATACAAAATTCTTGGGTCAGGAGTAGATAACACACAAAAAGCAGGGGTCAGGTGTAAGTAATGAACAGAGTTTTGGGGTCAGGGGTAAGTAATGCACAGAGTTCAGGGGTCCAGGATTAAGTAACTCACAGAGTTCAGGGGTCAGGATTAAGTAACACAGAGTTCAGGGGTCAGGATTAAGTAGCACAGAGTTTAGGTGTCAGGATTAAGTAACACAGAGTTTAGGGGTCAGGATTAAGTAACACAGAGTTTAGGGGTCAGGATTAAGTAATACTCAGAGGTCAGGATTAAGTAACACACAAAGTTCATAGGTCAGTATAATGTAACACAGACAGTTCTGGGGTCAGGACTAAGTAACACACCAAATTCAGAGGTCAGGATTAAGTAATACTCTGAGGTCGGGATTTGACACTTGCCTGCCAGGCACTTATACCCCCCCTCCCTGCCCATGCCAATTTTCAGCTTTCAGCTTTGAATGACAATTGTGCGGTCATGCAACATTGTACCCATATTAAATTTTTATAATTTTTTTCACACAAATAGAGCATTCTTTTGGTGGTATTTAAAGAAGTTGGACCAAAAGAGCTTTGGGTCCTGTGGATCACAGAAGTGTACTTAGGTCTGCAGTCCCAAGACTTGTTTTCAGCTGACAGCGGGCTAAAGTCAGCTGTAGACTGACGCCACTGAGCCAGTCCTGACTCTGGAAAGATCTCGACTTTAAAGACAGGATCTACCCAGATGCCTGGATCGGCAGCTGGCTCAGCCTCTTAGCAAGCCGCAGGTTCACAGTTCGGTGAGCTCTGGAGGGACAGAACAGAGTTACCTCTCTCTGCTCACTGAGGACTGAGAACTGAGAGATCAGTGGTCTTTGATCGCTCAGTTCTCAGTCTTAGAGGTAGCAGGGGCAGATACAGCATCGGAACAATGCTGCATCCATCTAGGTGAGTATGTGTGTTTATATATTTTTTTATTTCCAAACTACTCTTTTAATACAACTTTGCATTAATATGCACCTTCTATCAATCTATGAATGCTGTTCATTACTAATCTGAATAGCATTCATAATTGCATTAACAGGGATAGAAGATCATATCACCAAAAGCTACTGCAGGTAATGTTGCTGATTATATGTATGACATGTATAGATACAGTTATGAGGAGGAACAAGTTTAGATGAGTATCGGCCTCAATTACCCTTACTCACTACATCAACCGCTCCCACAAGAGGAGAGAAGCGTTGCTGCCATCTGTTATCTGCAGCTGGAACATATATAAGGTTTTGTGTACAAATGTGGATATATTAAATATTTTTACCATAGCACCAGGATAGGTGTATTGTACAATGCCCCAAGGATATGGGAAGAGTCGGAGAGAAAACTGAACATGTTAATATAAGGTACAATCCCTTATTTCCATCTTTTTGGGAGGTATTGGTAGTTCCAACTTTTGAATGTTTGTGTGCTGGAACTATATAATTAAAATATGTTGTAATAAATAAGTACAAGTTTGTGGTTTGTGTTGGCTTCCTGGGGGGCTTCTTGGTGTCCCTGCACTTACTCCAGGCACCATACTTATTGGAACCCAAAATGTCATATTCCTGAGACTGTATGTGACTGATGTATCATGTACATGTGTGAAAAGTATCCTGTTTTCTTTGTATTGCTTCTTTTGTGTGAAATTACTGGTGTTCCTGCCAGTCCTACTTTCCTTTTAAAAAGAATTGACTAAGGGGGGTACAATTGGGAGAATCAATGGTGGAGAAGGATCTGAGAGTTCTGGTAGATCACAAGCTTAATAATGGCATGCAATGCCAAGCTGCGGTTTCTAAAGCGAGCAAATTCTCTCTTGTATTAAAAGAGATATAGACTTCAGAGAGAGAGATATCATTTCCCCCGGTACAAATCATTAGTAAGACCTCATCTGGAATATGCAGTTCAGTTTTGGGCACCAATTCACAAAAAGAACATTGGGGAACTGGAGAAAGTACAGAGAAGGGCAACCAAATTGATAAGAGGCATGGAGGAGCTCAGCTATGAGGAGAGATTAGAGGAACTGAATTTATTCTCTCTTGAGAAGAGAAGATTAAGGGGGGATATGATCAACATGTATAATACATAAGGGGGGATATGATCACCATGTATAATACATAAGGGGGGATATGATCTCCATGTATAATACATAAGGGGGGATATGATCTCCATGTATAATACATAAGGGGGGATATGATCTCCATGTATAATATATAAGGGGGGATATGATCTCCATGTATAATACATAAGGGGGGATATGATCACCATGTATAATACATAAGGGGGGATATGATCTCCATGTATAATACATAAGGGGGGATATGATCACCATGTATAATACATAAGGGGGGATATGATCTCCATGTATAATATATAAGGGGGGATATGATCACCATGTATAATACATAAGGGGGGATATGATCTCCATGTATAATACATAAGGGGGGATATGATCTCCATGTATAATACATAAGGGGGGATATGATCACCATGTATAATACATAAGGGGGGATATGATCACCATGTATAATACATAAGGGGGGATATGATCTCCATGTATAATATATAAGGGGGGATATGATCTCCATGTATAATACATAAGGGGGGATATGATCTCCATGTATAATATATAAGGGGGGATATGATCACCATGTATAATACATAAGGGGGGATATGATCTCCATGTATAATACATAAGGGGGGATATGATCTCCTTGTATAATACATAAGGGGGGATATGATCACCATGTATAATACATAAGGGGGGATATGATCACCATGTATAATACATAAGGGGGGATATGATCTCCATGTATAATACATAAGGGGGGATATGATCTCCATGTATAATATATAAGGGGGGATATGATCTCCATGTATAATACATAAGGGGGGATATGATCTCCATGTATAATACATAAGGGGGGATATGATCTCCATGTATAAATACATCAGTGGTTCATATATTGAACTCGTTGTAGAGTTATTCACCCTGAGGTCATCACAGAGGACAAGGGGGCACTCTTTACGTCTGGTGGAAAAGAAATTTAATCTCCAAACATGGAAAGGTTTCTTCACAGTAAGAGCTGTGAAAATGTGGAATAGACTCTCTCAAGAGTTGGTTCTGGCCAGCTATGTGGATTGCTTTAAAAAAGTCCTGGATTCTTTCTTAGATACACAGAATATAACTGGATATAACATTTATAGGTAAAGTTGATCCAGGGAATATCCGATTGCCTCTCGAGGGATCAGGAAGGAATTTTTTCCCTGCTGGAGCAAATTGGATCATGCTTTGCTGGATTTTTTTTGTCTTCCTCTGGATCAACTGTGGGTGTAGGATTATAACTTTTTTTTTTTAATGGTTGAACTGGATGGACTTTTGTCTTTTTTAGCCAGACTAACTATGACCACACTAGGTATGAGAGCACATTTATTACATCTTTAGCTGTGCTGAGAACTCATCTTGCTCTCCTCCAATGATCAGACTTGTGCCGACACGCCCCCTCTGCACAGCCAAGCACTGGAAAGACCAGTGTACTTCAGTTTCTCTTCCCCCAACTCTCTGAGTTCCTTATGCAGCTAAGAACAAAGGGTATGTGATCACTTATAAAATAGGGGTACAAAGGTATTTAATTTTTTTTTATTATATCTATCCACAAATGTTTTGTCTTTCATTTCTATTTCAAACCAAATAGGTTGTTTTACAAGGTGAGGGTTTACATATACATTAGATATGTAACTGCAATAGGCACAATGTAACTGAAAAATGTAAATACTGATTGATAAGCTTTATATTTATATGCATGATGTATCTCAAGTAATTGTTTCTATGTCTGATCTTGAAATGGCCTTAATCATCCTCATTAGCAATCGGAGTCCACCTGAGAAACGCGTAGAAGAAAAAGGGATCTTAAGTCCAGTACCTCATTAGTCAATAGATAATGTATATGTAAGCACCAAATGTAATATTTGGATTAGAGAGCAAAGATAAAGTGATGCATACATTTATAATGGGTGCTGGATAGGTATTTGCATGTGACGCAACGGATCAAATTTAAAATCCTAACGCTGACGTACAAAGCTGTCCACCATACTGCCCCGAACTACATCAGTGACCTAATATCCAAGTACCACCCAGCACGCACACTCCGCTCCTCACAAGACCTCCTTCTCTCTAGTTCCCTGGTCTCCTCCTCCCATGCCCGCCTCCAGGACTTCTCCAGGGTGTCACCCATCCTCTGGAACTCCCTGCCCCAACCCATCAGATTATCACCTACTCTCCTCTCCTTTAGGCGCACCCTGAAAACCCATCTCTTCAGGGAAGCCTACACCACCCCCTGCTAACCTGTCGACCTCCTCCTTTCTTCCTACCACTCCATCCCCCACAGCTATCTCCTCCTGTGCCACCATCCCCTTCCTCCTAGATTGTAAGCTCGAAAGGAGCAGGGCCCTTGAACCCCTCGTGTATTGTTATTGTACTGTCGCATGTACTGTCTCCCATTTTAATGTACAGCGCTGAACGAACTATTGGCGCTTTATAAATACTGTATAATAATAATAATAATAATAGAGGATGATAATGACTGTATTTGGCAGCGCACCTTTTGAAGTGTGATGTTTTGAATGTTTTTATTAAAATTGTGGATTTTATCATGTAAGTTGTGTTTTTTGGTATCCTAAAAGTCTTTCTGTCTTTTGATATACTTTTACATTCAGATGAATAAAAGCAGAAGTTAAACAACAGCTAGTCTGCAGTTTAGTAACTTGTCATATCAGCATGGATGTCACAACACTGCCTTAAACTAAATCTCTCTAAAACCGAGCTGATAATATTCCCCCCACCTCCTGCACTCATACATGACTTTTCCATCCAGATCAATATTACATCTATCAGTCCCTTCCTGCAAGGCAGGGTACTAGGTGTAATCCTAGACTCTGATCACTCTTTTCGGCCCCAAATCCAATCGCTGTCAAAAGCTTGTTAACTTCACTTCTGTAACATCTCTAAAATTCTCCAATGAAACCACCAAGCTACTCATTCGCTCCCTTGTTATCTCTCGCCTTTACTATTGCAACTCCCTACTCATAGACCTACCTCTCCATAGGCTATCCCCTCTTCAGTCTATCAGGAATGCTGCTGCCTGGATCATCTACCTTACCAACCACTCAGTCTCTGCCAATCCCTCCACTGGCTTCCGATTGCCCAGCAAATAAATTTCAAAATACTAACAACAACATACAAAGCCATCCACAACTGTGCCCTGAGCTACATCACCAACTTTGTCTCCAAATATCACCCAAACCGTCCTCTCTGCTCCTCTCATGATCTCCAGCTCTCAAGCTCCCTTGTCTCCTCCTCCCATGCTCATCTCCAAGACTTTACTACAGCCTCTCCTATCCTCTGGAACTCTCTACCTCAATCTGTCTGGCTATCTCCTACTCTGGCTGCCTTTAGGCGATCCATGAAAACTCATCTCTTCAGAGAAACCTATCACACCTCCAAATAGACATGACTTCCATCAGCTCATCCCCCACAGTTATAACCTTTTGTACCATTTTCCCCACCCTATTAGATTGTAAGTTCTTGTGATCTGGGCCCTCTTAATCCTCTTGTTTTGATTGTATTGTAGCTGTACTGTCTCCCTTTATATTGTAAAGCGCTGTGCAAGCTGTTGTTGCTATATAAGTCCTGCATTATAATAATAACAACAGTAAAAGCTTACTCCATCCTTGTAAGTTCTGGAAAAGCAGCCATTCAGGAAAGGTCTGGCATGGTCACATGACAGTATCAGAATATTCTGATTGGAAGCAGTTCCAGGGCATCTGATTAGTTGCACTTTCCTACAACAGAATACATTGTACTATACTGCGGACCAGCTGCTGTTTAATTAATTTTGGCTGACATTTATTTTGCCCTTCTGGGAAGGGGGGCTGCATTTTTTTGTGAAGAAGGGGGGCTGTATTATGTATGACTGGGGGGCAGGGGTATATTATTTGTAAGGAGGGGGGCAGGGGATGTATTATATTTTAGTTGGGGGACAAGGGTGCTATATTATATGTTAGTAGGGGGGTATGGAAGTTGTATTAAATGTGAGTAGGGGGGCAGGTAGATGTAGTATGTGAAAGAAGCAGAGGTGGGGGGCAAGAGGACTGTATTACGCAGGGGCGGACTGACCATTTGGAAACTCGGGCACCGCCCGAGGGCCCGGGGTCAGTAGGGGGCCCCATGAGATGCCCCTGGTACCTTTTTCATAGGCTTTTTTGAGTTTGGGCAAGGACACGAGGGCCCCATGATCCCCTATTGCCCGGGGGCCCCATGAGTTGTCAGTCCGCCCCTGGTCACTACTAACTTCTACACCCCTTCCACCACCACCCACATGCACCCCCATGCCCGAGTTTCCAAATGGTCAGTCCGCCCCTGGTAGTGACTGGTGTGTATAAGCGAGTGATGGACAAGAAGTGCAGTAGGGGCGGTGCTGAGTGGACTAGGGGTAGGATGTTTTCTGGGGGGGATGTTGCTTAAGCGGAACTTAGCCCTAAAGTGAAAAACTTGCTGCAGGAAGAATTTTTATCATTGAAGTATGCCTCTTCTGCAATAGAAGCTCCTTACCCTCCTCCTTGCAAGAGGGTTGAGAATGTACATTGAAGATGTTGGAGAGAAGATGTTGGCACAGGTGAAGAAGCTTGCAAAGGTCACATCAGTGGAGGGGAGCTGAGCATTAGCTATCATCTATCTGCATTGCATAGAGAAGCACAGAGACATCACTGGAGCTAAAATAGAGCATGTAATAAAAATGGTTGAGTTTTAGTTACTCTGTTATTGAAGAGGGGGAACTAGGGGGATCGGGGACAGCAAAGTAAACTTTAGCTTTACATAAAAATTTACCAAAACCATTATGGTTTCCTTTGAATCCCAGTGCAGGATCCTCTTGAGGAGTCAGGACTGTCTGCAAAATACATATATATTTATTTCTGGGCAGCACAGTGGCTAAATGGTTAGCACTTCCACATGGCAGTACTAGGGTCGTTGATTGAAATCCCAACCACGGCACCACCTGCCTGGAGTTTGCATGTTCTCCCTTTGCCTGCGTGGGTTTCCTCCAGGTACTCCAGTTTCCTCCCACACTCTAAAGACATGCTGGTAGGTTAATTGGGGCGGCTTAGTGGTTAGCATGTCTGCCTTGCAGTAAAATGGGTCATGCGTTTGATTCCTGACCATGGTGCCTCCTGCATGGAGTTTGCATGTTCTGCTTGTGTGGGTTTCCTCTGGGTGCTCTGGTTTCTTCCCACACTCCAAAGACATGCTGGTAGGTTAATTGGATCCTGTCTAAATTGGCCCTAGTATGTGTATGTATGAATGTGAGTTAGGGACCTTAGATTGTACGCCCCTTGAGGGTTAGGGACTGATGTGAATGTACAATATATATGTAAAGTGCTGTGTAAATTGACAGCGCTATATAAGTACCTGAAATAAATAATTGGATCCTGTCCACTTGACATGTGGTGTTAAAACTGGTGCAGCACAGAGCATTGCAGCCACCTCTGACTATACAGTAGACTTTCAGTAGGTAGTTTGGGCTGGCAAAATGAAGGCTAAACTGCCTGTATTTACCACTCCCCCCAACACTTATGTGAAAGGGGTGTAATGGAAGCAGTTGCCAAGTGAAAAGCCACATGTATATACTGCATTGTGTGATATCACAGTGGCTAAATGGTTAGCACTTCCACCTGGCAGTACTAGGGCTGTTGGTTCAAATCCCAGCCATGGCACCTCCTGCCTGGAGTTTGCATGTTCTCCCTGTGCCTGTGTGGGTTTCCTCTGGGTGCTCTGGTTTCCTCCCACACTCCAAAGACATGCTGGTAGGTTAATTGAATCCTGTCTAAATTGTCCCTAGTATGTGTATGTATGAATGTGAGTTAGGGACCTTAGATTGTACACCCCTTGAGGGTTAGGGACTGATGTGAATGCACAATATATATGTAAATTGACAGCACTATATAGGTACCTGAAATAAATAAATTTATCTTCTTTAAAATCCCTTCATTGCTTTCAATATCTGCTTTCTTTTATGTTTCCATTTTTACCACAAGATGTGAGATATATAAAAAATAGGAAAAGGCGAAGCTTCTATTGGTATTCAGCTATGGCTATACTAATATTTACACATTGGTGTCTAGGTACGTATTTCAAGCTGAGTCTTGTTGAAGGTACACTAAAAGGCGGACATGTATAAACAAGTGAAGAGTTGATCAATCTAAACTATCACTTCCCTTGCCATCCATTATGAATTGCTTGTTATTAAAGCCAACCTCCGGCAACAAGCAAAATCAATCAATGAACTGCTAATGGAAGTACAACACAATGGAAATGTGTTAAAGTCAGCATGTCTGGTCATTTTACCTTTAATCCCTTCATGGCTGAAACTAAAGCTTTTGTGACTGGTCTAGGTTTTGTGTTTGGTTTCTAGCAATTCACTCCATAATAAGATGTTATCAGCTGTGCATATGAAATCAATTTCATCACCATTTTAACCACTTGCCTACCGGGCACTTTCACCCCCTTCCTGCCCAGGCCAATTTCCAGCTTTCAGCACTGTTGCATTTTGAATGACAATTGCACGGTCATGCAACACTGTACCCATATGAAAGTTTTAGAGTTTTTTTGAGACAGATAGAGCTTTCTTTTGGTGGTATTTAATCACCTCTGGGTTTTTTATTTTTTGATAAACAAACCAAAAACAACTGAAAATGTTGAAAAAAAAAGTTTTTTACTTAGTTTCTGTTGTATAATTTTGTAAATGAGTAATTTTTCTCCTTCACTGATGTGCGCTAATGAGGCTGCAGTGATGGGCATTGATAGGCTGCACTGATGGGCACTGATGAGGAGGCACTGGTAGGTGGCACTGATGGGTATTGACAGGCATCACTGATGGGCACTGAAAGGCAGTACGCATATATGGAACCGGATATCGTATGTACTCTCCAGCGCCTCAGGATATGCACAGCCAAAAAGGAAGCCAAGGGAACCAGGACAGCAACAACCAAAGGAAATGCTTCAGGGGTGCAGCCCTCCTCATACGGGGAGATCAGCTACTAGATAGAGAATAAACAGGTGGCGCACACACCTAGTGCATTATCCAAGGTTTATTGAAAGGTATGAAAAGTAAAAACATACTCACAGACGAAGCATGTATCTTAAAAGCATTTGAATAAAGACGATGGCCACAATGACAAGCAAGGTGTTCCAACTGTCAGTGCGGTCAAATGGCTGATGCGTTTCGGGGATGAATCCCTTTCCTCAGAGCTACTGACCAGCCTCTGGTGCAGATGTGTAGTGGATGGATGATGGGAGCCTTGCTGGTGATGCCTCAAATATATGGCACTGATAGGCGACACTGGTAGGCAGCACTGACTGGCACTGATAGGCGACACTGACTAGCACTGTTAGGTGGCACTGACTGGAATTGTTAGGTGGCACTGATGGGCACTGATAGGCAGCACTTACTGGTACTGATAGGCAGCACTGGCTGGCACTGATAGGTGGCACTGACTGGCACTGATAGGTGGCACTGACTGGCACTGAAAGGCAGCTCAGATGGACACTGATATGTGGCAATGATGTGCACTGGTAGGCACTGATATGCGGCATTGATGTGCACTAAAGGGCACTGACAGGTGGCACTGATGGGGCTACACTGATCATCAGGGCACTGATCACCAGTTCTGATGATCAGTGTAGATGTCCCCTCTGAGGAATGTCGATTACCGGCTTTCCTCTCCTCACGAGCTATCCACATGTTTGCTGTGTCCCCCACATGGCTTCTCACAAACTGCAAATGGGACTTCTTATGGCTTTCTTTCAGCAATGGCTTTCTTCTTGCCCCTCTTCCATAAAGGCCAGACTTGTGAAGCCCATGACTAATAGTTGTCCTGTGGACAGATTCTCCCCCCTGAGCTGTGGATCTCTGCAGCTCCTCCAGAGTTACCATGGGCCTCTTGGCTGCTTCTCTGATTAATGCTCTCCTTGCCCAGCCTGTCAGTTTAGGTGGACGGCCATGTCTTGGTAGGTTTGCAGTTGTGCCATACTTTTTCCATTTTTGGATGATGGATTGAACAGTGCTTCAAAGCTTGGGATTTTAAGGGATAAACCCTGCTTTAAACTTCTCCACAACTTTATCCCTGAACTGTCTTCCTTGGCCTTCGTGCTGTTTGTTCACCAATGTTCTCTAACAAACCTCTGTGGGCTCCACAGAACAGCTGTATTTATACTCAGATTAAATTACACACAGGGGGACTCTGTTTACTAATTAGGTGACTTCTGAAGGCAATTGGTTCCACTAGATTTTAGTTAGGAGTATCAGAGTAAAGGGGGCTGAATACAAGTGAACGTCACACTTTTCAGATATTTGTAAAAAATTTTGAAAATTATCATTTTCCTTCCACTTCACAATGATGTGCCACTTTGTGTTGGTCTATCACATAAAATCCCAATAAAATATGTTTACATTCACTGCATTCACTATATTTGGTCTCCCCGGACCCTGAATTCACTATATGTGGTCTCCCCGGACCCTGCATTCACTATAACTGGTCTCCCCGGACCCTGCATTCACTATATCTGGTCTCCCCAGACCCTGCATTCACTATATCTGGTCTCCTTGGACCCTGCATTCACTATAACTGGTCTGCTCAGACCCTGCATTCACTATATCTGGTCTCCCCGGACCCTGCATTCACTATATCTGGTCTCCCCGGACCTTGCATTCACTATATCTGGTCTCCCCGGACCCTGCATTCACTATATCTGCTCTCCCCGGACCCTGCATTCACTATATCTGGTCTCCCCAGCCCCTGCATTCACTATATCTGCTCCCCCTGGACCCTGCATTCACTATATCCGGTTTCCCCGGACCCTGCATTCACTATATGTGGTCTCCCCAGACCCTGCATTCACTATATCTGGTCTCCCCAGACCCTGCATTCACTATATCCGCTCTCCCCGGACCCTGCATTCACTATATGTGGTCTCCCCGGACCCTGCATTCACTATATCTGGTCTCCCCAGACCCTGCATTCACTATATCTGGTCTCCCCGGACCCTGCATTCACTATATCTGGTCTCCCCGGACCCTGCATTCACTATATCTGGTCTCCCAGGACCCTGCATTCACTATATCTGGTCTCCTACAGTACACAGAACATGGAAATGCAGTTATTTTAGTAAATATATTTAAGGGACTGCCTGGCGGTACCACTAGCACTCCACTGAATAGGCGTCCCCAGCGCACGGAATCTAAGTCCCAGGGTGCTTGTTCACCAGAGCCCCTGATGGTGGGGATGGACTTGGAGCTCCCCGAGACCAGGTCGTGACTACTGGGTGCGTCCGTCAGTGGTAGTAGTATGCGCCAAGGGCTCCCATGGGGAAGAGTCTGATGTGAGGAGGTCAGAAGACCCCACTGCAAGGGATGGATGGATGGATGAGCAAGGTCAGACGGGCCGGGTCGGTAACAGAGAGGACGGCAAGGTACAAGGCAGCGGGCATAGAATGGTCGGGTCACACGCCAGGTCAGCAACAGCAGGTCAAATCCAATCAGGGGCATTCAGGAGAGAGGTCAGGCAAAGCAAGGGTCAGAACAGGAGAAAGCAGCAAGGTCAGGTATAATCCGGGTCAAAACTTACAAGGGGTACAGGTTCACAGGTTCACAGGATGCAGGGAAGACCAGAAGGCACTGAATGACAGCTCAGGGCCATTTAAATATCCCGCCCTGCGCTGCCATTGGTGCCCAGCGGGCGGCCGCGGCTTCTACTGCGCATGCGCAAACTCGAACGCCGCGGCCGGCCCGGACCTAGTGCCCGTGTCCCTGCACAGGGCGGTGCACTGCGCCTGCGCCGGGACCATCGCGGCAGGGATCGAGTAGATCCCTGACAATATAAACTGGTAAATACCTTTTCTCATAAGCAGTATATAGCAGTCTTGTGACTTCTATCAGTGTTCAGCAGAGCACTGGTTACAGCTTGTAGGAGGAGTTTTCTTTCTGCTCTAGAAGGATGCAAAACCCCTGACCTCTGACCAGTGCTGATTGGCCCTGTGCTGATCTTCCAAGAAAACCTCTCTAGCGATACACACCAAACTGAACATGTGAAAAATGCCTATGGTTCAGTCTGTCTTATGAGATAAGAGGTGGTCACTTGAAAATGAGGAAGAAGAGAGAAGAAAGGATCAAATGGCCTTTTTACACAATGCACAGGATTAACCCCTTAGGTTTCACAGTGAGTATAACAAACATGCTTTACTGCATATACAGACTGATTGTACTGTTGTGGGTTTAGTAACACTTTAATGGTTCACTCTTTGGACATGCATAGTTCAAACAGCCAAACTAGTGAACTGACAAGGCACAATGGGGTGGATTTACTATAGCCAAATAGACTGTGCACTCTGGAAGTACAGTTGTCCCAGACCTTAGTAAATGAGGGGAAACTGCTGACTTTCATCATACAATCGTGCAAACAAAAGTGCAGTTTTATTATTTTCCTTGCATGTGATTGAGTATTCTTTGCAAAGTGAAGCTTCATCACATATACTAAGATCTAGAGCAACTGAAATTGCAAAGTGCACAATCTATTTGCCTTTAGTAAAGCCTCCTCAATGAATGCAGAAGTTATTGTTAACACATTTTTTTGACATATCAAATTCTAAATTTCCAAGTTCCAAATTCCATATTCTGAATTCCAAATTCTATTTCCAATTCAATGAATTTCAAATGCCAGATTCTAAATTCTCAGTTCTAAATTCCCAATTTCAAATTCTAAGAACTCCAAATTCTGAATTTTGAGTCCAGAATTCTAAATTCTGAATTCTAAATTTTGAGTTCCAAATTCTAACATTCCAAAGTCTGAATTCCAAATTCCAAGTTCAGAGTTCCAAATTCAGAGAATTCTTAATTCTAAATTCAGAGAATTCCAAATTCTAAATTCAATTAATTCCAAATGCCAAATTGTCAGTTCTAAATTCCCAATTCCAAATTCTAAGAACTCCAAATTATGAATTTGGAGTTCTGAATTCTAAATTCTGAATTCCAAATTCAAATTCCAAGTTATGAATTCCAAATTCAGAGAATACCAAAATTCTGAATTTTAAATTCTGAATTCCAAATTCTGAGATTCCAAAGTCTGAATTCCAAATTCCAAGTTCTGAATTCCACATTTCAAGCTTCGAATTCCATATTCTGAGTTCCGAATTACAAATTTTGAGTTTCAAATTCCAAATGTCCTGGTGAAACCCTTCACCATGTTTGTCATTGACTGCAGCTAGATTTTTGGGACAGAAGTCCAACTGTGAATGCAGAAAATGAATCTTCAGTGACAAGTTGTATTTCATGATCTTGTATGCTGTAACCCTGCATACTCCCGGCACATTTGCTAGTGCCTCACGGAAAGGTCCTGATCACTACTTGTGATCGGAACCTTTCCAATCATGTGACCACTGTGGCAGCCAA
Source organism: Staurois parvus (assembly GCF_062004578.1). Taxonomy (NCBI): domain Eukaryota; kingdom Metazoa; phylum Chordata; class Amphibia; order Anura; family Ranidae; genus Staurois; species Staurois parvus. The sequence goes on along the minus strand of NW_028318696.1, from coordinate 797,785 downwards.
TCACGGTGGTCACATGACCCTAAAACCCAACCTCCCGGCGTCACAAAGCCCTAAAGGGCTGAGAGGCGCCGGCGCCAAGGGGTTAAATAGATTAAACAGACAGATAGTGAGAGATAGTGGGAGATAGAGAATGAAAAATAGAGGAAAGAGAGAGATAGGGTTCTTTTAGACAAGTGGTGTATGTTATGATCAGAAAAGGATCCATGAACAGAATCACAGAACTTTGTGACATCTGTGTCTATTCAGTTTTTTCCTCGCAGACCTGAATGGTTATGGTCTATGAGCAGATGGATGTAAATGGATGTGCGTCCCTTTACATACATTTACCTACGATCCGTCATATTTAGGTCTGAGAAAACAGAAAAGGACGCAAACCTTTTCAATTTTTTTTTTTGGACCCAGAGACAATCAAATGTAAATAGATGCCTACCATTTACATACGCCCGCTCATAGACTAGCACTGAGCTTCTGTTGCAATCTGCTTGAAAAATTGATAGGTGGATGCAGGGGCGGACTGACAACTCATGGGGCCCCTGGGCGATAGGGGATTATGGGGCCCCTGTGTCCTTGCCCAACTCAAAAAAGCCTATGAAAAAGGTACCAGGTGCATCTCATGGGGCCCCCTACTGACCCCGGGCCCTCGGGCAATGCCCGAATTTCCAAATGGTCAGTCCGCCCCTGGGTGGATGTGATCGGAACACTACTGTGAAAGGACCAATATAGGGAAGGAAAGAGAGAGAAAACTCTTGTATTGAACTGTATTGTTGCTGTATTGTCTCCTATTGTACAGCGCTGAGCAAACTGTTGGCGCTATATAAATCCTGTATAATAATAACAGGTAGGATTTATTCACCGCTGCACCTCTGAAAAGCAATTTCTGCTCAGATTGCTTTTCAAAGGTGTTTGACAGGTGGTGAAACGGTGGTATGCTGCCTCCTCACTGCCTAATTTAACCCTCTGGGGGAGGGGGGCACTAATGTCTCAGATTGGCACTGATTATTTTTAGGTTTGATCTCTAAGGGTCACTTGGCAGCTGAAGGGTGGCTATCATCAGCTGTACAAACTTTCAGACACCACATCTTTTTTTCACTTATAATTATACTGCATGGGTGATCATGTCATTTAATGCACATATTGTATAACATTCCCATTATTGGTATTATTTGCTACAGAATTTTTGCGTTCTGTGATGTTCCACTCCAATCAGTGTGTGTGCTGTACTGATGGGTCTGTGTATACTTGTTTCATTTAAATAAATCTAAGACAATGGATAACACCCCATTTCCTGTGTTTCCAATGCACATGGTGGATATGGAATGACATATGACTTTGATTTAAATGTATATCTGGGCAAATAAAAAAAACAACATATTCAGTACACAATGCTTCTACATTTCCCCATATTTTATCCCTTTAAAAAATGCTGCAAGTACAGAAAAATACTTGGTGATCTACAAGTAATCTAGTGAGTTCCTAACTTCCAATTTCAGGTGACAATCTGCCTTTGCTGCCCTAAAAATCCCGTCACGGAAACTTTAATTGAAATATGTTTCTCAATAGTCAGTGTGGATATAAATCCACTTTATGCCTTTTCAAACTCAGATGTTGGGCTCCATTCACAAAAGCAGATCACATGCGGTATTTAGGTGTTTTCCCAAATACTGCATGCGATCCTGAAAATGTCCATTCACTATTGCTTTATGTAGTATTTACCAAAAATGCTCAGTAAATATCATATAAAACAGGAGTTAAAATCAATTCACAAAAAGAAATAAATAAATAAATCCACGCAGTAAATAAGTATTGGTCCCGGCCTGCGGTAGTTAAGGAACTGGCAGCTGCCAGCATCCTTAACAACCAGTAAACAACATAGTGGTTAAGGAGTCGGTGGCTTCCACGTCCTTAACAACCAATGAATGTCAGCTGTCAGCGGGGTTCCCCACGGACAGTTGAATGTAAAGAATTACTGGATTTTAAAAATATCTGAAAAAAACGCAAAAATCTAAAAAAAAAAAGGTGTGGGGGTCCCTGCCAAAATCCATACTACATCCTTATCTGAGCATGCAGCCTGGCAGGTCAGGAATGCGAGATGGATGTGCACCCCCCTCCCCCTGTGAATATCTCTTTAAGGATGTCCTTTAAGAAACATATGGCTATGAACTGACAATCATACAGACTCATGAACCATCTACTTCCTCTGTTCAATGGTTTCTTTTTAGCAATCACATTAAAAGATTCTAAAGCAGCCTGGATCCTCCTCTTCCTGGGTCCCCCGCAGGCTCTCCTGGCCCTTCCCTCCTGTCGGGTGCCCCCACAGCAAGCAGCTTGCTATGGGGGCACACGCTGCTCCATGTGTTCAGTCACACATGGAGCTACGGCTTGGCCCCGCCTCCTCTCTCCCCTCATTGGCTGACTGGTTTTGATTGTAAGCAGCAGGAGCCAATGGCTCCCTCTTGCTGTCTTAGCCAATGAAGAGGCAGAGACCTGGGACAGCAGAGGCTGTCATTCACATCACTGGATAGCGATGGGACTCAGGTAAGTATTGAGGGGGCTGCTGCACACAGATATTTTTTTTACCTTCATGCATAGACTACACAAAGGTAAAAAACCTTCAGCCTTTACAACCACTCAAAGACACTGAATGTAATAGTCCTGCATCTTTCATTGTATAGACCAGCACACCATTGAAGAAGAGTCTTCAACAAGACTCCACAGAGAAGAAGTGGAATTCTGATTAAACAAAAATTGTACGATCTGGTCTGATATGAGAAAAATTTTTGTGTTTGTCCCTTTAAATAATTTCAGACGAAAGCTGTGTACTAATGATCAGGTTATCGTACGATTGCTTCGAAAGCGGTATTTTTCACACAATTTTCTGAATGCGTGTACCAGGCTTTAGGGCTTATACACATGGGCATGTAATGTAAAATAGGGCCACATTTCAGTGCCCAGGATCCAATGGTGTTGCATACAGCCAACTGTACAAATCAGGCCCAGACTGGCCATAGGGCACACTGGGCATTTGCCGCCTGGATAGGAGAGATGGCGAAGTGGCACATAGAGGAACTGGTCCGTGCATTTCACTTCTGCAGTGAATCCCCCCTTCTCCTCCTCTCCCTCCTGCAGGCATTCAGCTGCAAAAGAAGAGAAATGCACAGACTGGTTCTTCTATGTCCGGCCAGCCACTCCTCCTATCCATCGTCTGCTGCCCTGGGCTCCTGTATACTCCCCCGGTGGCCAGCCTCCACTCATCCCCCGCAGCGCTGCCGGGTTCCCCCCATCCCTGCATCTGCTGCGGCAGATCTGTCAGAATAGAATGTCTCCTGGTTCTCTGAGCTGAGAGAGTCTCTCTCCCACAGCCCAGAGCTAGTGCTGACAGTCCCTCCCCCACACTATAGATGGGAGAGGAGATTGAAAGCTGGTTCTGCCCCTCCTCCTCCTGACCTCTTCCTCTGTGTCTGCCCCGCCCACACTCCCGGCAGTCTTGTTTATTCTCTCTTCCCTTCTTCTTTCTTTCTCTCTCTCTCTCTTTCTTTCTTCTCTTTCTGGTTCTGCCCCCCTCCCCTTCTTCTTTCTTTCTCTTTTTCTTTCTTTCTCCCTTTCTTTTTCTTTCTTTCTACCTCTTTCTTTCTCTTTGTTTGTTTCTTTCTCTTTTTCTCTTTCTCCCTCTTTCTTTCTCTCTTTTTCTTTCTTTCTCTCTTTTGCTTTCTCTCTCTCCCTCTTTCTTTCTTTCTTTTCTACCTCTTTCTTTCTCTTTGTTTGTTTCTCTCTTTCTTTTACTTTCTCTTTTTCTCTTTCTTTCTCTCTATTTCTTTCTTTCTCTATTTCTTTCTTTTCTTTTTCTTTCTTTCTTTCTCTCTCGCTTTCTTCTTTTTCTCTCTCCTCTCCTCTTTCTTTCTCTCTCTTTCTTTTTTTCCTTTCTTTCTGTTTCTCTCCCTCTTTCTTTCTCTCTTTTCTTTCTCTCTCTTTCTTTCTTTATCCTTCTTTCTGTCTCTCTCTCTTTCTTTCTTCTTTCTCTCTCCCTCTTTCTTGCTCTCTCTCCTCTCTTCTTTCTTTCTTTTTCTCTTCCTCTTTCTTTCTTTCTTTCTCTCCTCTTTTTTTTTCTTTCTTTCTCTCGCCCTCTTTCTTTCTTTCTCTCCTCTTTCTTTCTTTCTCTTTTCTCTCCCTCTTTCTCTCTTTTTCTTTCTCTCTCTCTTTCTTTTCTCTTTCTCTCTCCTCTCTTTTTCTCTCCCTTTCTTTCTTTCTCTCTCTCTCCTTCTTTCTTTTTCTCTTTCTTTCTCTCTCTCTATTTCGCTCTTTCTTTCTTTCTCTGTTCCACCAACAGGCTCCAAGGAAAAGATCCCTGGGTTTGGGGCTGCTCAGTCTAAAACGGGCCTCTTTTCTGTCTCAGGCCAGGCTGGGTACAAATGAATAACAGGCTACAATTGTATGTGGGTAAACACAGCTCCACACGTGAACATGCGTACATGTAGGGACTTAAATCCTTGAATGTAGACTGCATAGTTTAGGGAGAGAAGATGGCAGATTATGAACATGTTCTTGGATAATGGAAAGGCTTCCAAAATAGACTATTCTGATCATAGAATTAATTTTTTTTCATTTTGTCAAAGTCACTCGATGAACATCCATAGCCAGGTTCATTTTCATTGTGTGGCCACAATGTTACCATAACCTCAGTGCAGTCACCGAATTTGTCAGTTCGTAATAAAGTTGTGTGACACAGCCTGTGCGTCTGTTCCTGTTACCATGGAGCTGGAATGTGCAGGTCACTTCCGCCTGTCACCGGGAAGATGGCGGCGCCCAGAGGACACGCGTTAGTGCACCGGGTCCTGGCGGAATGTCCGATCACCAAAGCCCGGGCCTGCGAGCTGACCTTACCGCACGGGCCGGTGAAGACCCCGGTGTTTATGCCGGTGGGGACTCAGGGGACGATGAAGGGGATCACGGCCGATCAGCTGAGGGATCTGGGCTGTGAGATCTGCCTGGGGAACACCTACCACCTGGGGATGAGGCCGGTGAGGATGGACTTTATTTTGTAGTACTACAAGTCCCAGCTATCACCTGAAACCCCCATGCTGACAATGGGGGCGCATCCTTGGGATGAGGAGTCAGCAGGATGCAGAATCTTGATGTATTGATTGCCTGGAAACCAGATCTGGATCATCCACAGGGCAAACCAGGGCCTAGGCACAGCTGGAATCTACATGATCCTGCATTTAACCCTTTCCCTGCCAGAGCTGCTTTTGCATTTTTTTTGCACACGTTTAAAAAAAAAATAATTTTAGGCCTGAAGATTACACAAAACCCCCAAACATGATATATTTTCTGAAAGCAGATGCCCTAGAGAATAAAGTGGCAGTTTCAATTTTCTATGCCAAGCAATGTTACCGCAAAGGTCTAGGACACAGGTATCAAACAAGGCCCGAGGGCCGAATCCGGCCCTCCAGGCCATTTCATGTGCCCCTCAGACCTCTCCTGCAGCTGTGGCACCGCCTGCATCTCCACCTTGTCTCAGCAGTTGGCAGAAGAGAGGAAGACGGAACTCCTCCGCCAAATCCTGAGCTTCTCCATGCACCCGCAAGAGGTTCATCTCTGCTACCCCCCCAACCCTGGTCTCAGCAGTTGGCAGCAGAGAGGAGGACAAAACTCCTACAGATCCTGCACTTCTCTATGCAGCTGCAGCACAGCCTCGTCTCAATCTTCCCTGGTCTCAGCATTTAATAGTCTCCAGCATCTCTCCTCTGGTCCTCCTCCAGACCCTGCACTTTTCTACACTGTGATGTAGGGGAGAATAGGGTGCTCTGGACACCTAGTCATACAGATAAAACTGGCCCTTTGAGGGCAACCATAATGCTGATGCGGCCCACCATAAAATTGAGCTTAATACCCCTGGTCTAGGAAACACAAAATTTCAGTAAAAACAAACTAAAGTGAATTTTAGGGCAAACAAACACAATAAATTACCCATATTTCTGGTAAAATATAAAAGATGAGGTTGCATCAAGTATATAGATACCAAACATGCCAAACCTTAAAGTGGAGCTCCACTCAAAAGGGGAAGTTTCGCTTTAATCCTTTGTCCCCATTAGGGATTGGCACCTTGGGGGAGCGTGTACTCAAATTTGACTGGGCTCCCACTTCCACTGCAATTGCCTAAGGTGATCGGAAGCGGAAGTTGTCCTCCCTCCCTCTCCGTAGTCCTCTGGGACACGTGACAGGTCCCAGAATACTACGGGGCCATTCACAAAGTGCAGCGCTACTCACACATGCACAGTGAGCACCCGGCTGTGAAGCTGCAAGCTGTCACAGCCACATTGAGCACCAGGCTTTGAAGCTGCAAGCTGTCACAGCCGGGTGACCACACTGAAGATGCCGGGGAGAGAAGACGTCCGGTGAAACCAGCCATGGTGAGGACATCGCTGGATCGAGGGACAGGTAAGTGGCTGTATTTTAAAAGTCAGCAGCTACAGTTTTTGTTGCTGCTGACTTTATTTTTTTCAACTGGAACTCCACTGTAAATTTGTGTGCGCCTATGAATTGGCGGTAAACTTCAGTACCCCTCTACAGGTCATCAGTTTAGAGTTACGGAGGAGGTTCCCCTATGTGATGATGTGTAGGTTACAGGTTCTCTTTATTAAGACACGCAGGGTGTACTAGTCCCTGCATGTCTCCTCTGGGCTCCACTGGATGTATTGCAATACATTGCTTCTCAGCTATGCTAGCTGGGAAAGTAACAAGGGTGACTCAGAAGTGATGTAACACACATCACCTTCTGGGTCATAGAAAGAAGGGAGGTAGCTTTACACGGCTTTACCCTTGATGCCGTATAGTATACGCTATAAAATTAACCTCTTCACGCCAGCCGCACACAAATGTGCGGCCTCCTGGCATCTGGGCTTAAACGCCGAGCGGCCACACATTTGCGTGCAATGAAGAAAAACATATGCGCTCCCAGCATACATGTTCACGGAAAGGTCCCGATCTCCTCTTTCGATTGGGACCTTTCCCGATCATGTCACCGTGAATCACAGCAGTCACATGACCTTAAAACCCCGCCCCACCTCCCGGCTTCTGAAACCCTTAAAGGGCTGGGAGGTGCTGGCGCCAAGGGGTTAAAATTACTAGGAAGAAGGGGGAGAAATTTTCTTTTTTTGTTTGTTTGTTGCTTTTTTTTTTTTTTTTTATGTGCGTTTTTTTTTTTTTTTTCTGTCAAAGGATATTTTGCATGCCACTCCTAGCAATTTTCCACAATGGCACTTTAATTCCACTTTTAAAATTGAATAGATGGCTGTATCTGTGTTTGTGGATGTCTGATATTATATATATTTTTATAGGGTCCTGAAGTGATGAAGAAAGTGAATGGCCTGCATGGTTTCATGAATTGGGACCGGAACCTTCTCACAGTAAGTTGGGCGTTCACTGCAATACAAACGGTTGGAGCTAAATGTGCAAGATACTATAACCCGTAGGCGCCAATTAGAGATGCAGCTTCACTAGACTGCATTGTCCTCTAGACATCTGATCCTGCATTTCAGTAGGGAAACTCAAATGACTCTGATCTAGCAGAACATTTTTAGGGTAAAATCCTGTTAGATTCACTAAAACTATGAAATAATGCTTTTAACTCCATCCATTTATCCCAGAATGTAGTCTAGTGCTGGCATGTGATTGTGACATGTGAGAATAAATGTTTACTTGGCTTAGTTGGTAGCGAAGATGATTAAAACAGAAGAAGCACTATCAGCAATAATCCAGCCCAGTCATGGGGCACCATCATCCCAAGTAGGCTACACCCTGCAATCCCTGAATTAAAATGGCTATAAACCCTCACATATACCATGTGAAGTGACTGGCCTCAGATAATACACAAAGATAAAACAATTCCTCCTACATAATTTGTACCAGTTTATTTTCAGCCATTTGTCTTCATCCTTCTAAAACTCAGAGCTAAATATTTGTAAAAAGTTTTGAAAACCATTTATCATTTTCCTTCCACTTCACAATTATGTGCCACTTTGTGTTGGTCTATCACATAAAATCCCAATAAAATGCATTTACATTTTTGGTTGTAACATGACAAAGTGTGGAAAATTTCAAGGGGTGTGAATACTTTTTCAAGGCACTGTACCTGTCCACAGAATTTCTTATTTCTTTTTTCCATTCAAACCTCGCCACCATGGGTCAATGTCCAAAGAGCTGTCAAATGACGTCAGAGACAAGATTGTAGACCTGCACAAGGCTGGAATGGGCTACAAGACCATCAGCAAGAAGCTTGGTGAGAAGGAGACAACTGTTGAAGAAATACAAAATAACCATCAATCGCCCTTGGTCTGAAGATCCATGAAAGATTTCGCCTCATGGGGTAAGGATGGTCATGAGAAAAGTAAGGGATCAGCCCAGAACTACACAGGAGGAGCTTGTGAATGATCTCAAGGCAGTTTGGAACACAGTCACCAAATAAACCATTGGTAACATAATATGCCGCCATGAATTGAAAACCTGGAGCACCCACAAGGTCCACCTCCTCAAGAAGGCACATGTACAGGTCCATCTGAAGTTTGCCAGTGAACATCTAAATGACTCAGAGAAGGATCGGGAGAAAGTGCTGTGCTCAGATGAGACCAAAATTGAGCTCTTTGGCATTAACTCGACTTGCTATGTTTGGCGGAAGACAATTCTGACTATGACCCTAAGAACACTATCCCTACAGTCAAACACGGAGGTGGAAACATGCCCTCAACCAGAACACTGAAGATGAGTCGTGGATGGGTCTTCCAGCATGACAATGATTCAAAACATATCGTCAAGTCAACAAAGGAGAGGCTCAAGAAGAAGCACATTAAGGTCATGGAGTGGCCTAGCCAGTCTCCAGAGCTTAATGCTATAGAAAATTTATGAAGGGAGCTGAAATTTTGAGTTGCCAAGCGACAGCCTAGAAACCTTAAGGATTTAGAGAAGATCAGTAACGAAGAGTGGACCAAAATCCCTCCTAAGATGTGTGCATGCCTTGTAACCAACTACAAAAATAGTCTTACCCCTGTGCTTGCCAACAAGGGTTTCTCCACCAAGTACTAAGTCATGTTTTGCTTGGGGATCAAATACTTATTTTACTCACTGACCTGCAACTCAATTTATAATTTATTTGTAGCATGTCTTTTTTATGGATTTTTGAATGATATCATTTAAAATGCACCAGTGATAAAAATTATGCACATAAAACCTAGTTAGCAGGGAGGAGCTTGTCGGTCCAGACCTGAAAATTGGCTGTATTGCTGGGCCAGTGAGCTGTGGGGAGGAAATTCCCTGACTCTCAGTTGCATGTAATAAAGGGGCATGGATACTCATGACATCGTTGACTGAATATGGCCACATGGCTATTAAGTAGGCTTACACTGTCCTATTATGGTCATTTGGCCAAATTAGGTCAATGGTTTGATGTCATGAGCATCCCTGCCTCTTTGTTATGTGCAGCTGCATGGCAGGGAATCTCCTGCCCACAGCTTATTGGGCCAGAGGGAATTTGTCAGTTTCCCGTAGTTTTGGGCAAAATGGGTTGGGAGCGAGTTCGGCTCCAAACCCAGCTCATCACTACTAGTTAGGGCCTACACTCAAAGCTAAGAGTACTCTAGCATATGGAAACACGCTAGGTGTCTGTGGTTTATGGTTTCTTATTGGTGATTTTAGGACAGTGGTGGCTTTCAGATGGTGTCATTGGTGGAACTCTCCAAGGTGACAGAAGAAGGCGTTCATTTCTCTTATCCCTATGATAACAGAGAGATCTTACTCACTCCAGAAAAATCTATTGAAATCCAGAATGCTCTTGGTAAGTTTTATAAATGCATTTAAATTAAAACCATTGATTTGTTAGTCCCAGAGACGGTTCACATCTGTTATATTACTGTATGTCATTTTCTAAGGGAGGCAATCAATGGATTCTTCTACTTTTCTCTCTCACGCATCTGCTTTGTATCTTCTCACTCAGGTTCTGACATCATGATGCAGCTTGATGACGTAGTGAGCAGTACCATCTCTGGACCCCGTGTTGAGGAGGCCATGTACAGGTTAGCAATAGACAATGCCTGCAATTTGTTTTACAGATGTGCCTGCGCATTATCACATGTAATACTTCTCTTTATTAAGTTCTAATCACCTTCTTCCCAACAGTAATTATTTCAGACTAGGCTGAGTAAGAGTGGATGAGCTGGCTGCAAATATTCGGGTTGCAGGAAAGAAAATCGCTTGATTTCCCCATCAACACAGTCAGTGTTGAAGGGGGAATCCCTCCTGCAGTGCTACTGTGTTCCGCTGGCAGTGATTCTTCCCTGCCGGCAGAATACAATGATCACTGCTGGAGACTATACCCGCCTGCAGTAAGTACATGTAAATAATCTGACAGGCTGGTTGTACTGAAGTCAGTTGATGGATCAACTTCAGTACAACCAGCTTGCCCAGAGATGGATCGAATCCCAGCCGTTTCCTGCTTAACCGGCTAAGATTCGATCCATGTATAGCCAACTTTAGACTGGTTCTTTCTGCTCACCTCCATGTCTTCACTGTGTCCTGTACTATGTTTACTTGTCATGAAGTGGGGGCCAGCAGCAGTAATCAATGAAAGAGTCGCCTAGATTGAGGAGATCAATGCTCCCGAAAGTGTCAGTTTCTCAAAAGACTTGACTTTGAAGGATGATTTGGTGGCGCAGGCAGCAGAAAAGGCTGGTATTTACATTTTTTTATTTTTACAGGGAAAGGACCTATTTAATTTTTAAATCATTTACAGTGTCACTTTAAAGCTTAAGCGCAGCCAAAACAGAAGAATCAGCATAAGGGGCATAACTTACAGCCACTATGATGTGTCCCTTGTGCTGATTCATCTTCTCTTAGTAGTAATTATTATTATTATACAGTATTTATAAAGCGCCAATAGTTCGCTCAGCGCTGTACATTACAAAGGGGCACAGAACATGTGACAGAACAACAACAATACAATGCAAAACATGAGGGGATTGAGGGCCCTGCTCTTTAAAGCTTACAATCTAGGAGGGAGGGGATGGTGGCACAGGAGGAGATAGCTGTGGGGAATGGAGTGGTAGGAAGAGTGGAGGAGGTCGGCAAGTTAGCAGGGGGTGGGGTAGGCTTCCCTGAAGAGATGGATTTTCAGGGTGCGCCTAAAGGAGAGGAGAGTAGGTGATAATCTGATTGGTTGGGACAGGGAGTTCCAGAGGATGGGTGACACCCTGGAGAAGTCCTGGAGGAGGGCATGGGAGGAGGAGACCAGGGAACTAGAGAGAAGTAGGTCTTGTGAGGAGCGGAGTGTGCGTGCTGGGTGGTACTTGGATATTAGGTCGGTGATGTAATTTGGGGCAGTATGGTGGACGGCTTTGTACATCAGTGTTAGGATTTTGAATTTGATCCGTTGCGCAATCGGAAACCAGTGGAGGGATTGGCAGAGGGGGGTGGCGGAGATGGAGCGGTTGGAAAGGTGAATGAGTCTGGCAGCCGTATTCAGGATCGACTGAAGCGGGGATACCCAGCGGCGAGGCAGGCCAGTGAGGAGGGAGTTGCAGTAGTCGAGTCGTGATATGATGAGGGAGTGGATGAGCTGTTTAGTGGTTTCTGGGGTTAGGAACGTGCGGATTTTGGCGATGTTGCGGAGGTGGAGTCTGCACGAGCTTGTTAAAGATTGGACTTGGGGCTGGAAGGATAGGTTGGAGTCCAGAATGACACCAAGTACTCTGGCCTGCGGGGCGGGTTTGATGGTGGCGTTGTTGGACATGATGGAGAAGTCAATGGGGGGTGGTGTCCGGGCTGCCATCAAGGGGGCCTGACTATGCCCGCCGTTTTCGCTCAGCTGTTCCATTCATAGAATCCGTACTACAGTTTCTATGAATGGAACAGGATCTAAGAATGGAGGATGGGTGGATGACTGATAGGTCCACCCCCTCAATTTATAGATCGTGTTCTGTTCATATCTGGGCAGAAAGGGTAAGCTCTTGATGAGAGCCTGTGACAGCCCCTGAGTTTTATTAACCTCTGGCACATCCAAAGATTACGGTGGTGGGGGAGAGGAAGGACAGAGGAAGATTACTACTAACAGAAGAGGATTCAACACAAGGGACACATCCTACTGACTTTAAGTTAGGTTCTTTGTGCTGATTTTTATGCTTTTGATTTTGTTTGCACAAAGAGATCACATGCACAGAGATCAGGCACAGGTCAGCACATCTCAGGAGGCAGGTATGATCATAAACTAAAGGGAGTATTATAGATTAGAATAAAATGATCATGGGGCACACAAAATCCATGGTCATCTACATAGAATCAGGCAGAATTTTAAATTGTCTCATATTTCTAAATTGTTTTACTTTTGACCAGACTTCCTTCTTAATGTTAGATCCATCCGCTGGCTAGATCGCTGCCTTGCTGCCAATAAACACCCAGAGAAACAGAACCTGTTTGCCATTATACAGGGAGGACTTGATGCTCAGCTCCGCAAGAAATGTTTAGAGGGTACGTATGTCTGGTCATATCAGAGCCCTGCTTTACAGTACTGTGTGCACACAGGAGGCTTTAACAGGTAAATAACATACACTATATTGCCAAAAGTATTGGGACACCCCTCCAAATCATTGGATTCAGGTGTTCCAGTCACCTCCATGATGACAGGTGTATACAATCAAGCACCTAGGCATGCAGACTGCTACAAACATTTGTGAAAGGTTCGCTCTCAGGAGCTCAGTGAATTTAGGCATGGTACCATGATAGGTTGCCACCTGTGTAACAGCAACTCAGCCACCAAGTAGTAGGCCACGTAAAATGACAGAGCGGGGTCAGCGCATGCTGAAGCACACAGTGCGCAGAAGTCGCCAACTGTCTGCAGAGTCAATAGGTAAAGACCTCCAAACTTTATTGTGGCCTTCAGATTAACACATCAACAGTGCATAGAGAGCTTCATGGAATGGGTTTCCATGGCCGAGCAGCTGCATCGAAGCCTTACATCACCAAGTGCAATGCAAAGCATTGGATGCAGTGGTGTAAAGCACGCCACCACTGGACTCTAGAGCAGTGGAGATGTGTGCTCTCGAGTGACGAATCATGGTTCTCAGATGGATGGATGACTGTGTCTGGTTTTGGTGGTTGCCAGGAGAACGGTACTTGCCTGACTTCATTGTGCCACGTGTAAAGTTTGGTGGAGGGGGGATTATGGTGTGGGGTTGTTTTTCAGGGGTTGGGCTTGGCCCCCTCATTCCAGTGAAGGGAACTCTTAAGGCATCTGCATACCAAGACATTTTGGACAATTTCATGCTCCTAACTTTGTGGGAAGAGTTTGGGGATGGCCCCTTCCTGTTCCAACATGTCTGCACACCAGTGCACAAAGCAAGGTCCATAAAGACATGGAGGAGCCAGTTTGGGGTGGAGGAACTTGACTGGCCTGTACAGAGTCCTGACCTCAACCCCATAGAACACCTTTGGGATGAATTAGAGTGGAGACTGTGAGCCAGGCCTCCTCCCCCGACATCAATGCCTGACCCCGCAAACGTGCTTCTGGAAGAATGGTCAAACCTTCCCATAGACGCCCTCCTAAACCTTGTGGACGGCCTTCCCAGAAGAGTTGAAGCTGTTATAGGTGCAAAGGGCGGGGCCAACTCAATATTGAACCCTACGGACTGAGACTGGGATGCCAATAAAGTTCATGTTCGTGGAAAGGCCGGCCGACCAATACTTTTGGCATTATAGTGTACATAAAATATGTTAAGTGCACATATAACCTTATGGGAAGACTTATTAATCCTATGAAATGAACGGTCTGTTGACAGGGTCTCCTTAAGGGGAAAGGACATTTTCTTACCGATAGTGAAGTTAATATTGTGGACAAAGAAGACAACAAGTTCACAAGAAGATAGATGGCATCTATGTCAAACTATCTATAACAGGACTGGGGTGTTGATCATCGTCACCCACATGTAAAGCCATTTTAGAATGTGTGTCCCAGGGATTTGACAATAATTCACACCTGCAGCCATGTAACTCAAACAATTAACACTTGTTCCAGTCTTCATGACACCATGATAATAGGATCATGTAATTAGATTTTACAAACTTTCACGCCTCCAGTCATGTTCTGGACAATGGACATCTGCCTTGATACATTTTATGACACCCTGGTTATTGGATTAACCCCTTCCCACCTGCAATCTGTAGATTAAAGTTCCCCTGCAAACTGCCTTTTGCCAAGGATACATTAATCCACGTCCTCCCTTTCATAGCTACCAGCTATTGCTTTGCACAGCTGCTAAATGTCAAACCTGGCTGTTACTGACCGCTCCAGTACCCACTAACAATTGAAAACCAGAATGGTTACTGGTCGCATGATTACTAGACATCAAACTATGATGACCCCAAAAGTGGTTACATACACAAAGGGGGAGATTTACTAAAACTGATGCAGAAAGAATCTGGTGCAGCTGTGCACGGTAGCCAATTAGCTTTCCAACTTCAGGTTGTTCAATCAAGCTTTGACAATAACACCTAGAAGCTGATTTCTATGCACAGTTGCACCAGATTCTTTGTGCACCTGTTTTAGTAAATCTCCCCCATAGGTTATATAGTGGGACATCTGTAGCATTGCTCACACAAATTTTATTGGCATCAAAATATACAAAAAAATGTTCAATATACAACAAATTGTAACAAATTGATATACAAATTCTACAACCCTCCACAATGTTAAAATGACATCATTGTTACAATCTATATATCCATTCAGTCGAATCCGACCCTTGGTGATTGCATGGACCGTCACTCGTAAGCGACTTTTTCCATGAATTCTCTTAGCAATTATTTTACAGGGTAGGTTGCCAGGTCTTTCCATTGTTACAATAGTACCACCAAATATCTGGACCAGTCACACATTTTCTGCCATTAAATCACTTTCGATCACATATGGATCAAAATTGCAGTTTCTGAAACTGAGGTTACACCTCTTCCTAACATTACCTCAAGGGAATTCACTTCCATTGGATCACAGATGCTGTACTAAAATCATTACAATAGTTAACCAGAGGGAACACCCACTAAGCATAGCCGCAATGTCTATAAGGTTTTAGCACTTTGTAATAAATTTGTCTTATTTCTTCAAATAATAAAGGATCTTGGGCAGCGATCACCTCTCTTATCATACCTGGGGAACAATTAATGAATTTTGCAAAACCTCTAAAAGACACAGCAATAGCAGCAAGTTGGTAATGAATATCCAGCTGCAAGCTGCACTATTTATTGAGGCTATAGACATATCTCATTATGCAGTTAGTGTGCTAAAGCGAAAGCAGCGATAGCAAAAGTGGCTTCTCGGCCTTTTGGCTAAGATCAAGTGTAGTATCTGTTCTTATCAGTGTCCAGCAGGGGTGCTCCACGGTCATTTTAGCTTTGCGGGGATGACTGGTTGTATAGTACCCCTGCTGGTATGATGGGGGTCCTGATGGCTAGTACAGGTTGGAACAGAAACCGTGGTACCCATAGATAGTTGGGGCCCGGGAGTAATTCCCCCTGGAAAACCTGAGGGGCCCAGTTCCTCCTGATTTGAACGGATCTACCTTGTCTGGCCAGGGGGCACCGTGAACCAGTGCCCCCTGAGTGGTCGCCTCAGGGGTGCTCTTAGTAACACTTGGGTGTGGGACCCCAGCGCGTGAAAAGGCACATGGTCACTGTGTTCAAACACTTTTCTTGCACAGCGCCTTTAGGACCGGGCCTTCTGGCTAAGTTCTGGGCAATTTTTACAGGCCTCAGGGCCTGGTCTGTGCACAATCTGTACGACCACTTTTTATTTATTTATTTCTTCTCCCACGTTTGTCACTTTCACTTATGTGTGTGTTTTATTTCCTCACAGGATGGAGGGTGTGGGTCCTCGGGTCTACCTTGAAGTCTAGGGGGAGGATGTGTGGCCTTTTGGTTCCTTCCTCCCCTGTCCCTAGGTAGTTTTCTCTTCAGGAGAACCCCCTGGCCAAGTACTGAGTGGCTGGCTTCGGCTGGCCACAAAGAACGGTGGTCCGCCAGGCCTTTTGGATAGGTGGACCAAATGGGAACCTTGTCCCTGTCAGGAGCTTCGTGCCCAGGGGGATCAGGGTAGAGGTCCATCCCCCTCGGGGGAAGGGCAAAGCACACCGCTAAGTGCGCTTTTTTGTGTGGTGTTTTGCACTTGCACGTTTTTTATGAACACTTACGGGTTTTTCGTACGTTCGCGGACTTAAAAAAAAAAATAGCAAAAGTGTTGGCAAAATAAGCGCTGTAGTATCCGCAAATTAAAGCAGAGCTCTGAGCAAAAACCTCTTTACATGCCCTTGCTGCTGATTTCCTACCTTCACTGAATATGTCATCCATCTTCCCTTCTTTTGGTTCACTCAGTAGTTGCTCTGAAATAGCCTATTCATTTTCAAATCAAACTGTTAATTCTCTTTGGTTTCCTGTTTGTAAGACCAGTAGCTGCAATGCCTCTTATTCCCACATCCACTGGTCTTGGCACATCCCTTCTGTAGTTCTTTCTCCAGGAAGCAGTGATTTCATTCAGCTCCACTTGCAGTGGTGGGTGGACCAGGACATTCAACATGTACAGGCCTAGTGTACCCGCCCACATTCACTACAATTCCCAGTGGATGATGGGAACTGTAGTTTCCTTTTACTGCCGAGAGATAGAAGAACATATGATGTAATCCCTGCTGTTACACATCTTCCTTGGCAGAGCAGGCACTGTTATCTTGAATTGCATAGATGGAGTCATGAAACTTCAATTAGACTTTTCTTCTAAATGGTAAGGATTTTAAAAATTGTATTAACTGTTTAGTGATTTGTATAAGTGGTGTACTAATGGATGATTTTGTTTGCCTTTCCCTGAGTTCTTCTTTAATAAAGAGTATCAAGCTATAGCAGGCTGCACCTTTCATTTAGTCTGTAACAGTGGTTATTCACTTATGAGCTTAGTGGGGCCTCAATTGCAGCCCCTGACATCACCAAGGGGCCACACATAATGTTCAATATATGTAATGCTTGAGAGGACTGTCAAAAACTGCAGACCTAAAAGAGGAAATTAGGGTCTGAGAGTGTGGACATGCTACATATTTGGCTGGGGATGGCTGCAGAAGACAATACAAAACTGGGAACATGTTACATGAAGCTGGTAGAGATCAATGTTCCCACTACAAACTGCTAAGGTCCAAGGGCCACACATCATGTACCAGAGGGCCATATGCAGCCCTCATGCCTCAGTTTGGACACCGGGGGTCTATAAGCTTTAGATCATCATGTGGTTAGTATGCTGAAGCAGAGTTTGCAGATGTTTAATTTTTTTTTATGATATAAATCACTCTGAAACACAATGCCCCATCCAGGGGCGGACTGACCATTTGGAAACTCGGGCACTGCCCGAGGGCCCGGGGTCAGTAGGGGGCCCCATGAGATGCCCCTGGTACCTTATTTTCATAGGGTTTTTTGAGTTTGGGCAAGGACACAGGGGCCCCATGATCGCCTATTGCCCGGGGGCCCCGTGAGTTGTCAGTCCCATCTTAGCACCTCCATGCTTCAGTGGTCACTTCTACCCACCCCTCCATTATGTTGCTCCTCGACGTGGAAATCTATATCTGGCGATAAATGGCCATGATGGCTGCTACAACAGAACCTTTTGTCTTAATATGTAGAACCGACTGCCATGACTGGTGGTATTCTGCCACTGTGCAATTCGTCCCTGCCGTTAGATCAGCCTGCATAGGCTATCAAAGGGTGCAGCCTTGGGCTGGAGGGAATAGGACCATACCTGTGATGTTGACACGTTTTGCCTGGCTGCCATCAGAATGTATGGTTACTATGTCGGCTATGATTTAGTGATCACATGCAGACTGAATGCTTTATTCAGAAAAAAAATGGTTTCAGATTGCAAAGTCCAATGATGGCACTGTGCATCGATTTAATTCCCTAATATAATTATAGTATTAAATAATAATAAAAAGAATTAAAATAAAGTGTCATCCAACTTTAGCATTACATGACATGTCCATTTGAATGTCACAAACTGATACTAGTCATAGTATGTGAGGCTTCTTTTTTGTAGCTGGCGTCCCTCTTTAGGTATATTTCTTTGTTGTTGTAGAGATGACCAAGCGAAATGTCCCCGGCTTTGCTATTGGTGGCCTTAGTGGAGGGGAAGAGAAAGATCACTTCTGGAAGATGGTGACCCTCAGCACAGACCACTTACCCAGGGACAAGCCTCGCTACCTCATGGGGGTTGGGTAAGTCTAGTCTACCACTATACCTCTGCAGTATATTAACTGGTTCCATACCAGGCCAATTCTGACATTTCTTGCCTACATGTAAAAAAATCAGTATTTTTTTGCTAGAAGATTACTTACAACCCCCAAACATTGCATATTTTTTTAGCAGAGGCTTTAGAGAATAAAATGGTGGGCGTTGCAATTTTTTATGTCGCACAGTATACGCGCAGTGGTTTTTCAAACACAATTTTTTTGGAAAAAGTACAGTATAATGAATTCTATTTCACACATAACACACACTATATAATACCTAATTTTTTGTTACAATAAATAAAGATGATGTTACGCTGAGTAAATAGATACCTAACATGTCATGCTTTAAAATTGCATATGCCCATCGACCGGCATAAACTACGGTATCTAAAAATCTCCATTGGCGACGCTTTAAAAGCCTTTACAAGTTACCAGTTTAGAGTTACACAGGAGGTCTGGAGCTAAAATCACTGCTCTTGCTCTGACATTCACGATGATACCTCACAAGTGTGGTGCAATCACCGTTTACATATGCTTTCGGGACTTACGTATGCGTTCCGCGTTAGCACTGGGGAGGAGGGCGCTTTACATTTAAAAAAAAAATTATTTAATTTGAAACTTTTGTTTTACACTGTCTGTTTAATTTTCTTTTTGATCAACTTTATTGCTTTCACATAATGAACAACATCCCTTGTGAAAGCATGGCCCGTGACAGGTCCTCTTTATGGCGAAATCTGGGGTCTATTAGATCCCATATCTCCTCTGGCCTCCAATGCAGCTGATCAAACACTGGGGGTCACAGAGAGGAAGGAACAACGTTAGTCTCTCTCTCTCTCCCTCCCTCTCTCTCGCTCCCCCCCTCTCTCGCCCCCCCCCCTCTTTCCCTCTCTTGCCCCCCCTCTCTTTCCCTCTCTCGCCCCCCCTCTCTTTCCCTCTCTCGCCCCCCCTCTCTTTCCCTCTCTCGCCCCCCCTCTCTTTCCCTCTCTCGCCCTCCCTCTCTTTCCCTCTCTCGCCCCCCCCTCTCTTTCCCTCTCTCGCCCCCCCCTCTCTTTCCCTCTCTCGCCCCCCCCTCTCTTTCCCTCTCTCGCCCCCCCCTCTCTTTCCCTCTCTCGCCCCCCCTCTTTCCCTCTCTCGCCCCCCCTCTTTCCCTCTCTCTCTCGCTCCCCCTCTTTCCCTCTCTCTCTCGCTCCCTGTCTCGCCCCCCCCTTTCCCTCTCTCTCGCTCCCGGTCTCGCCCCCCTCTCGCCCCCCCTCCTCTCGCTTCCCTCTCTCTGCCCCCCTCTCTCTCCCCCTCTCTCTCCCTCTCCCTCCCTCTCTCTCTCCCTTTCCCTCTCTCTCTACCTCTCTCTCCCCCCTCCCCTCTCCCTCCCCCCTCCCTCTCTCCCCCCTCCCTCTCTCCCCCCTCCCTCTCTCCCCCTCCCTCTCTCCCCTTCCCTCTCTCCCTCTCCCCCCCCTCTCTCTCCCTCCCCCCCCTCTCTCTCCCCCCTCCCTCTCTCCCTCCCCCCTCCCTCTCTCTCCCTCCCCCCCTCTCCCTCCCCCCTCCCTCTCCCCCCTCCCTCTCTCTCCCCCCTCACTCTCTCCCCCTCCCCCCTCTCTCTTCCCTCCCCCCCTCCCCCCTCTCTCTCTTCTCTCCCTCGCTCCCCCTCCCCCTCTCTCCCCCCCCCCTCTCTCTCTCTCACGGCTCTGCAAACAGACTGGAGAGCCCAGGAAAGGAGGTGCTGCCCTCAGAAGTGATCCCTATGGACCGGCAGTGGTTAAAAAAATGACCTAAAAGCTTTAGGGCCTATTTTGTGGTGCACCACAATATATGGAAATAAGAATTTTCATGAAAACACTGACAACGCTAAGCCATAGGCGAACAATGCTGCTGTTAGTTGTGATGCATTGGCTTGGCATTGGGAAGTGCTGTTTTGGGGTCTCTTGGTAGGAAACTTTGCAATAGATCACAAAAAATGATTTGATTAAGATAACTTTACAATAAGCTATGATGCCAAACATACTGAAAATAGATTTTGGCTGTACATATACTTTAGGACACAGATAAAGTATTTGTGCTAGCATGAAAAGGTTTTGAGTTGTATGAAATCAGAAATATTGCACAGGGTGACAAGCCTTCATTACATAAAACAAAAGCAGAGGGCGCAGATTCAAGTGTAGTGAAAACATCACTTTATTGAAACTAGAAACAGCCAAATGGGCACTAACACGGTGAAGTGTGTCTTTTCATCATGTGAGTGCTGATTTGGCCGTTTTTTTTATTTTCTATATAATGATGTTCTTATTACACTTGAATCTGCGCCCTCTGCTTTTGTTTTTTGTGCTGACAGTTGGACATTCTCCCAGAGCTCTCAGAGAATCCGCATTGGTGTTTAGTGAAGGATGTTGGTTTAACCCTGTCCATTCCAGAATCCACTCTCTTGGACACCCAGCAGTATTCAGTTTTTCATATTTTATTTTTATAAAATATTGCTCACACTTGAGTAACTGGGTTTATACTGACAGCAAGTGTAACATTTTGTGCCATCTACTGTTCGTTGTTTGCTCTTTATGACAAGCCTTAATTGGAGGTGGGATGTTTGGGTAAAATTTGAAGAATGACCAAGCATCACAGTCTTTCAGTACAAATTTTCATTTTATATATGCTTCAAAAGACAATATTTTGCATATATTTAGCTGTCATTTTTATCCTTGTTTATTTAGACTAGGTAATTCCTGCTGTGGATAGATCTTCTCATCCATATATCTGTCCTACCACCTTCTGTTTCCTCTTTACAGATATGCCACTGATCTCGTGGTATGTGTGGCCCTCGGTTGTGACATGTTTGACTGTGTCTTCCCCACAAGGACAGCTGTAAGTAGAGGCATAAGAAGTGCTTGTTATGGGGTACAGTGGCCTTTAAAGCATATCCATCATACATGCCTCTGTGTCTTGCAGACATAGAGAGGTTTTAGTGATCATAGGATAGATCAAGAAGCCACATGGATTGATTACACTGGTGTGTGACTACTACTATATAAAAATCATGGCATGGATAGGCAACACTGATGAGCTGGCACTGATGATGCTGCTCTGCTGGGCAGCACTGATGGGTGGCACTGCTGGGTACAGGTGGGTGGCACTGCTGGGTACAGGCGTGTGACTACTACTATATAAAAATCATGGCATGGATAGGCAACACTGATGAGTTGGTACTGATGAGCTGGCACTGATGATGCTGCTCTGCTGGGCAGCACTGATGGGCGCACTGCTGGGCAGCACTGATGGGTGGCACTGCTGCGCACAGGTGGGTGGCATTGCAGGGCACAGGTGGGCAGCACTGATGGGTACAGGTGGGCGGCACTGATGGGCACTGATCATCACTTCTCTGGCAAATGCTGTGACAATGTGAGGAAAGTGCAGTCGATAACCGGCAACTGTATTTACCCGGTGATCTGCTGTGTCATTGGACACAGCTGATCACGTGGTAAAAGGCCGCCGTGATTGGCCGGTTACCGTATCATGTGATCATCTGTGTCTGTAGGACAGAGCGATCACTGGTGGCGCTGGGTGCGCTCCGCTCGGGTAGCTCAGGGGCCGTGTTCCAGAATTACGTCCATGGACGTCGTCCCAGAGCCAGACAACCGCGCTGTAGCCATACTTCGGCTATAGTGTGGTAGGGAACTGGTTAAAAAAAAAAGTCTGGTGCACTTTTCAGCCCGGTTCAGGTGCGATTTCCAGTGTCCTAAATGTTAACAATTCGCACCTTAACCACTGAAAGAAGTCGCACCAGATGGGGCTTGGAATCATGCTGCAAACTGGCCCTACACATATGTGAACCCTGGCTCAAGGTATTTACAAATGCTGCCTGTAAATAATTTTGGGTACAATAGGTTTTTTTTGCCATTTCACAGGTGCACACAATTTAAAGGCTTGACAAGTTTGATATCTATTTACTGAATGCAACCCCATTTTTTCTATCCTTAAAAAAAATGGAATTATATTGTGTTTGTATGCACTAAAATTAATTTTAGTGTAATTGTTTTCTAAAAATATAGATTGGATATATAGTTGCGCAAATTACGTGCAATGTAATAACCCCGCATAATTCACTTCTACAGGGCCTTTGCTTTCAGAAAATATATGTATTTGGTGTTTTAAATAATTTTCTATAAAAAAATGCAGATTTTAACATATGTGCGAAAAATTAAAAAAAATTGTTCTGGATGCAAAGTGGTTAAATTCTACATAAACTGGTATTTTTAGGAACTTTTAAAAGTTTTTTCAGGTAAATGAACTTGGTTCTGCACACCAATATTAACTGCAGATTCCCGGCAGAGGGAAACATTTAAGCCTCATTCACAACATACATACGGAAAAACACTTCCTTTAAGAGATTCAGGTGATCGCATATAAATATAAAAGACTTCATAGTACATACTGCTAGTTTTATTTAAAACCTTGTAAAAAGATTCATTCACATTTACAACAAGGATGCAATACATAGTCAGGTCTAAATCCAAAATGCTTACCGGCCAGGGAGACTCCACGATGCTGTTACAGGCTAGCCCAGTGTGAAGACATCAGTAAACCATGCCCACCCGACACGTTGCGTCCATCCGGACTTTATCAAAGGCCTGGTGTCAACCACTTCCCATTTCTTGTACAGGCATCACAAGGACAGGAATCGGAGGAAACTCTCCCCATTGGGGTCTCAGACACAAATAAAAGCCTGACAGAAACGTAAACTCTACTCTAAAACTTACTAATCGTAGCCATTCAGTGTGCCCTGTTTTGAATTGTAGATTGCTTCCATGTATCCTGTGTTGCCAGTTGGATTAATAACACTGTTAATCTCTTTTTTTTTTATTGGTGTTATGCAGAGATTTGGCTCCGCTTTGGTTCCTTGGGGCTCCTTGCAAATAAAAAACAAACAGTTTGCAAAAGATTTCCAACCTATAGACAAAGACTGTAAATGCCCAACCTGCATAAGGTAAAAATATTATATGTATAGTACTGTAGAGGGATTATCCAGTTATGAGGTATAGTAATGTATCTAAAGCCAAGTTTACCAGTCCTTAGACATGGTGGCTGTATTTGTTTCCTTAATATTGGCCAACTGTGGTACTATTTATTCTTGATTTAGTCGCCCCCACCCAAGACAACTGCCCATTAGGCTTTATACTTGCCTTCAGCCTTGATCCTGTGCTCTTCACTGTGCTGCCCTATTGCTTGCTTCACGTGCGTGCCGCAGCCTCCTTCATTACTATGAGAAAGTCGTACCTTGAGCTACTTCTTGAGGTGTGAACAACGGCTGTGGCACGCATGTGCAGGAAATACCGGCCATTTTCAGGGGAAAAGGCTGTGCATCTTTGTACACAGCTTTTCAGTAAAGATCGCTAAAACGGCTGTGCACTGAAAAGATTGCTGAAAGGCTGTGGAGATTGATGCATCAAGTAGAAAGGCAACACTCAGGGAGATGAGGGCAACTAACTATAAAAGAAAGACCAAGCCACAGTTCTACTTTAAAGTGTTACTAAACTTACAACAGTAAAATCAGTCGGTGTATACAGAAGAATACTTGTTATGCTCACTGTGGAACCTAAGGGGTTAATCCTCTGCCTTGAGTAAAAAGGCTGTTTGATCCTGACTTCTCTGCTCCTCCTCTTGTTCAAATGTCCATGTTTTATCTCCTGATAAGACATAACCATAGCCATTCTGCACATGCTCAGTTTAGTGTGTATTGCTAGAGGTTTTTTTTTTTTTTTCTCTTGGGAGAGTGCATGTGATCAGCACAGGGCCAATCAGCACTGTCCAGACAGAGATCAGGGGTTTTGCATCCGCCTAGAGCAGAAAGAAAATTCCTCTTACAAGCTTTAACCAGTGGTCTGCTGAACACTGATAGAAGTCACAAGATTGCTATATACTGCTGATGACAAAAGGTATTTAGCAGTTTATATTTACTAAAATAACTGCATTTTCATGTTGTGTGTACTGTGGGAGTCCAGATATAGTGAATGCAGGATCCTGGGAGACCAGATATAGTGAATGCAGGGTCCGGGGAGACCAGATATAGTGAATGCAGGGTCCGGGGAGACCAGATATAGTGAATGCGGGGTCCGGGGAGACCAGATATAGTGAATGCGGGGTCCGGGGAGACCAGATATAGTGAATGCGGGGTCCGGGGAGACCAGATATAGTGAATGCGGGGTCTGGGGAGACCAGATATAGTGAATGCAGGGTCCGGGTAGACCGGATATAGTGAATGCAGGGTCTTGGGAGACCAGATATCGTGAATGCAGGGTCTTGGGAGACCAGATATAGTGAATGCAGGGTTCTGGGAGATCAGATATAGTGAATGCAGGGTCCGGGGAGACCAGATATAGTGAATGCAGGGTCCGGGGAGACCAGATATAGTGAATGCAGGGTCTTGGGAGACCGGATATAGGGAATGCAGGGTCTTGGGAGACCGGATATAGGGAATGCAGGGTCTTGGGAGACCGGATATAGGGAATGCAGGGTCTGGGGAGACCGGATATAGTGAATACAGGGTCTTGGGAGACCAGATATAGTGAATGCAGGGTCTTGGGAGACCAGATATAGGGAATGCAGGGTCTTGGGAGACCAGATATAGGGAATGCAGGGTCTTGGGAGACCAGATATAGGGAATGCAGGGTCTTGGGAGACCAGATATAGGGAATGCAGGGTCTGGGGAGACCAGATATAGTGAATGCAGGGTCCGGGGAGACCAAATATAGGGAATGCGGGGTCCTGGGAGACCGGATATAGTGAATGCGGGGTCCTGGAAGACCACATATAGTGAATGCGGGGTCCTGGGAGACCAGATATAGTGAATGCGGGGTCCTGGAAGACCACATATAGTGAATGCGGGGTCCGGGGAGACCACATATAGTGAATGCAGGGTCCTAGGTTTAGTAAAACTCTAAGCCCTGGTTCGCACCGGTGCAGCTTGTCATGTGATTTGGCAGTTTCCAATCGCATAGCAAGTCGCATCCTATTGTCGACAATGGAACTGTTTGAAGCGATGCAACTCTTGACTCCATCGGAGTCGCACTGATTTCGAAAGAAGTTCTTGCACTAATGTATTTTTTGTGATTTCAGGTGGGACTTGCATAGACATAGGTGCATTAAGTCGCACAGATATCTGCCAAGTTGCACTTGAAGTCGCACTGACATGCAAATTTAAATTGTGCAACTTCAAGTGAAGTCTCATGATTTTAAAGTCTGATCCAGTGTGAACCAGATTTTAAGATTTTTTTCTTTTAATTTCACACTTCTTGTCCTAGGGTGACAACATTCACTTGCCGTAATATCTATAGAGAAACTGTGTAGTCACCGTAGGCTGCTCTTTTGATTTGGAATACAGGACCTGTCCCTTCTCCCCATCCCTAATATATAGGGAACATTTTTTTGTGGTGCACAGAAGAGAACTGGCAAAAGCTGATAACATTATTTGGGATTTCAGTGCAGTGCAGGACATTATAAAAACACTGGATTTCTGGCAAAATCAACAGATATTTTGTTGTACTCGGCTTAAAAAAAGAAAAAGAAAACGAATACAGCCACTAAATCTAAAGCCTTGTACACATGATGAGAATATCGGATGAAAAATACTGCTTTTGGATCGATCGTCCAATAATCTGAGCATTACTACACAACTTTCAAGAGCCGATCATGACAGTTTATGCAAAATTTATCTGAAGGGACAAGCATGAAAATGTCATCTCATATGATAACAGAACGAACAATTTTTGTTTTAATCAGTACAATATTCATCTGTAAAAAATCGAGTGACCAAGACCATGCATGCTTGGAAACAAAAGAATACATGACAAAAGAATACATTACATCACTTTGAAAGTTGTATTCTGTCATATGAGAAATTTTGTATCTTTAGTAACCTCTTCATGTTCGATATGAGACTAGTATGCAAAAAAAAGCCTGAACGAATATTCGTCCGAGTTTGTCATCATGAGTACTAGGTACGAGGACTTGTAATCTGCAATATTTTACATCTTTGTTTTTGGGTTTAGAAACGGTTTAATAACAATAGCAAAAACCCTGACCCCAGAGCTCTGTTATAAATATTTATTAGTTTAAAAACACTTCAAATGAAGTAATCACTAATATCCTTTTTATTTAAATTTTTTTTTATTTAATCATTTATATATATTTTTTTTAAATTCCTTTTTACTGGTGTTTGATGTTAATTCATATTTCAGAATCACTAAGAGCACTTATCAGTGATTACTCAATTGTATGTGCTCTTAAACTAATACATATTCATAGCTTGGCTCTGTGGTTGTGTGTTTTTTTTTTTTTTTTTTTATAATCTGCAATTGCCATGATCTGTGAAAAAGGTCGAGGTTTGGCTTTGCAAAGAAAGTAGGTACTGACGTTAATTCTAGAGGAATACATTCTATTATTATTATTAGAATTATTTATTTCAAATTAGAATTATTTATTAGAGTTTATTTATTTTTAGGAATTCTACTCCTTTACAAAACACTGGTTCAATCTCATCTTGGATATACAGTTCAGGTTTGGTCATCAGTCGTCAGGAAGGATCTTGTTGAATTAAAAAGAGTTCATTGAAGGGCAACAAAATTATAAGGGGGATGGAGAACCTCTGCTAAAAGGATCAATGACATTGATGACATGATTACAGTTTTCACTCTGGAGCAGTAATAAATATATAATTACCAACAGACAGTCTCTTTATTGCAGAAGAGGCATGCAATATTCCATTTGCAGGAAAAAACACTTACCTGCCTGTTCACAACCCCCTGCAGAATATCCACAGAGCTGTGCATGCGCAGCTCTGTGTACAATAACAGCACAGTGCCAGTGTGCCGAGGTAAACGACTTTCGTGCATGGGCAGGGGTGGCATCTTCCCACACCAGTTGAAGACCAGCACCCGGAAGAAAGTGTTGGTGAGGGACCTCGCAATGTTCAGACCATTGGAACATAGGTGAGTATTCTTGCCTTTGGTTCTGCTTTAGGAGGGGATATGATTACAGTGTATACATATATCACAGGTGACTCCAGTACCTGTAATAAACGGTTTACTCTCAGGTCCCCGAAGAGGACATGTGGCCACGATTTGAGGTTAGAAGAAAGGAGATTTAACTGTACATTGCAGAAAGAGTTCTTTACTGTTAGAGCAGTAAAAATGTGAAACTCCCTACCCCACATACGAGCTGAGAATGTCGACAACTTTTAAAACCTCTTCTTCCTCTGGTAGCAAAATATACAGGGCAATGGGAGTTGTTTGAGAATAAAAAACTCATACACACATGTAGGCTGAACTGGATGAAACTGTGTCCTTTTTTTTTTTTTTTTTGTAACATTATAAAGTATGCAACTATGTATACATTTTGTGATTTCCGCAGTCCCTTATTTTAAAGTAACCCTGTTTATGATTTAAAATCTATAATTTAATCATTTAACTGTATATAAGAGATTAAATGCACAACTCTCCTGCTGCCTGAACTGGTGAGCTCCACTCCAATCAGTAGAAATAGTCCCCAGAAGTCCACTAGGAGACCAAGACTTCCATGAGTGTCGATCTGGGTCCAGCGCAGCCCTTACTGGGTCCTCCTGCTGATCTCCACATCTCTGTCTCTTGCTGTGATATGGAGGTCAACAGGAGGAACCTGTGAGTGCTGTGGGGTACCAGGAGCTCGATACTCATGGAAGTGTTGGGTTCCCAGTGGACTTCAGAGGACCATTTCTACTGATCAAAGTGGAGTTCAGTGGTTCAGGCAACAGGAGAGGTAAGTTTTCATTCTTTTTGTTACAGATAACTGCTTAAAATTTACCCAAAATGCAGCTTTGAATCTCTGCGCAGGCTGCCCTGGTCCTTTTCGGTGGGTTCCGCTAAAGGTTGCAGGCTGGAAGAGAGTCTGTTCTAACTCGGAACACACTGTACAAGCATAAAAAAAATTCCAATAATCAAACTCCATGCCAAGTCATATGTCACACAGACAGTAGCTGTCTCAGCTTGCTCCATCTAGACCACACCACCAAATATGTTTTGCCTGGCCCCAAGGTGTGGCAAAAAAACATTGGCGGCATGGCCTAGATGGCGAGAGCTGAGGCTGGTACTATCTGTTTGACATATCAACAGCCAGTGAGGGAACTCCAGAACACTACCGTGCTGGAGTGTAGATGAGTTTAGTTTTCGCTTTGATTTGAAGTTTTGGGCCAGAGACAGGGTCACTTTAAAACATAATCTCATGTTTTAATGGAGTAGAGTTCTCCCACATCAAAGCATCTAGAACTATATGAACTCAAAAATGGTATTTGTTTAATTCAGTAGTTAGGAATGCTTTCAGGCCAAGAGTAATTATATAAATGCATTTAATACTTTTTTTTTTTTTCTTTGTTTTTGTTGTTTAGATACACCCGTGCCTACATCCACGCTTTGTTTAAAAGCGACACAGCAGGCATGCATCACATTACAATCCATAACATTGCATACCAGGTGAGCCGGCCGCCATGCCCCCAGGAGACGATAAAAGTTTGTATGAAAGGTGGCACTGTACTAAAGATAATAATGACGCTCAGATGGAAATGGGGATCGAATTTTAGCTGCTGTTTAGCAAGTACAGATTACAGACGGTCTCACTAGATGGGAAGAAACCAGTTTGGGTAAATCTCCAGCAGCAACACGAACAGAAATGAAAATTTTTCTTTAGTTGAGTAAGGGAAGACCAGAACCCTGTCAGATTTGTATTTCTAAACTCAAGTACAGCACTCCTAAAACAAAATTCATAGCAGTCTAGTATATGTGTCTATAGTAGAATGTCAATTTTTGACGAAACATGTAGGGCTGAGACCGTGCTCGTGACATCACATATTACAGAATCTGGAAGCAATCTGTGTATTCCCCTGGGGAGTTTTTGATTTGTACTATGCATGATATGACTTCTCACTTTTAGTGTCATACCATTCCGGTAAACCACTGACCTGGGTATTTGTGTGGGAGCAAAGCGTGTGCTTTTTTTTTTTTTTTTCACCTGAAGGAGTTATTTTTTTTTTTACACTATGCAAAGATTGTCTTTTACAACTCATGGTGGAGTTCCTTTGTTTGCATGGAAATTCTACTATAGACACGTATCCTGGACTGGTATGAGTTATGTTTTTATCAGCGCTGCACTTGACTTTTGGGTTTTTTTTTTTTAAATCGGATGACTTTTTTTTTTTATTAGAGAATTTACTTTGGATTTATTTTATATTGCCCTTTTGTATCTAATGGTGTGCTGGCTTAGGGATTTTACCATTTAACACAATTTTTTTTTATTTTAAAGAGATTTTTATTTCTGTCGGTCTCTCTGTTGCGGATTTTCTCTCATTCCCTGTCTGGTTAAACTGTTGTCACTGTGTCAGGTAGTCTTTAACAGATCCAGGTAGCAGACAGAAGTAGCCTGTTCTTTCCCACCACAGTGTGACACCAACAGGAGGAGCTATGTGAAATGGAGTGTGTCCCTCCCAGCATAAGGTGACACAGATGGGAGGATTTATATGAAGTGGAGTCTGTACCTCCCAGCACAGGGTGACACAGACAAGAGGAGCTATGTGACATAGAGTCTGTCCCTCCTACCACAGGCTATGTGACATAGAGTCTGTCCCTCATACTACAGGGTGACACAGATGGGAGGATTTATATGAAGTGGAGTCTGTCCTTCCCACCATAGGTTGACACCGACAGGAGGAGCTATGTGACATGGAGACTGTCCCTCCCAGCACAGGGTGACACTGACAGGAGGAGCTATGTGACCTGGAGACTGACCTGCCTACTACAGGGTGACACTGACAGGAGGAGCTATGTGACATGGAGACTGTCCCTCCCAGCACAGGGTGACACAGACAGGAGGAGCTATGTGACCTGGAGACTGTCCTGGCTACTACAGGGTGACACCGACAGGAGGAGCTATGTGACATGGAGACTGTCCCTCCCAGCACAGGGTGACACAGACAGGAGGAGCTATGTGACAT